>NW_027194082.1:0-183984 GCF_032444005.1 Ranitomeya imitator
TGCATAAAATGCATGGAGAAGTCATTTCGAATGACTGGTCCTCAGTGTTGTGAGAACGATGACTGGTTAAAATTTTTGGTGGTTTCTTGTTCAGTCCATGGGCCGACATCATGTGGCAAACCGGTGAGCATGTGACTCTATTAGTATAGGAGATACCTGAAAACATATCACACTTTTCATCATAGTGCTTTTACCAATGCATAAAATGCATGGAGAAGTCATTTCGAATGACTGGTCCTCAGTGTTGTGAGAACGATGACTGGTTAAAATTTTTGGTGGTTTCTTGTTCAGTCCCATAGGCCTACATCATGTGGCAAACCGGTGAGCATGTGGCTCTATTAGTATAGGAGATACCTGAAAACATATCACACTTTTCATCATAGTGCTTTTACCAATGCATAAAATGCATGGAGAAGTCATTTCGAATGACTGGTCCTCAGTGTTGTGAGAACGATGACTGGTTAAAATTTTTGGTGGTTTCTTGTTCAGTCCATAGGCCTACATCATGTGGCAAACCGGTGAGCATGTGGCTCTATTAGTTTAGGAGATACCTGAAAACATATCACACTTTTCATCATAGTGCTTTTACCAATGCATAAAATGCATGGAGAAGTCATTTCGAATGACTGGTCCTCAGTGTTGTGAGAACGATGACTGGTTAAAATTTTTGGTGGTTACCCTACACTCTATACCATACACTCTAAACCCTACACTCTATACCCTACACTCTATACCCTAAACTCTACACTCTATACCCTACACTCTACACTCTACACTCTATACCTTACACTCTATACCCTACACTGTATACCCTACACTCTATACCCTACAGTCTATACGCTACACTCTATAGCCCAACACTCTATACCGTACACTCTATACCCTACACTCTATACCCTACACTCTAATCCCTACACTCTACACTCTATACCCTACACTCTATACCCTACACTCTATACCATACACTCTATACCCTACACTCTACACTCTATACCCTACACTCTACACTCTATACCCTACACTCTATACCCTACACTCTATACTCTATACCCTACACTCTATACCCTACACTTTACACTCTATACCCTACACTCTATACCATACACTCTATACCCTACACTCTATACCATACACTCTATACCCTACACTCTACACTCTATACCCTACACTCTACACTCTATTCCCTACACTCTGTACCTTACACTCTATACCCTACACTCTATACCCTACACTCTATACCCTACACTCTATACCCTACACTCTATACCATACACTCTATACCCTACACTCTACACTCTATTCCCTACACTCTAAACCATACAGTCTATACCCTACACTCTATACCCTACACTCTATACCCTACATAATACACTCTATACCCTACACTCTACACTCTATACCATACACTCTATACCCTAAACTCTATACCCTACACTCTACACTCTATACCCTACACTCTATACACTACACTCTATACCCTACACTCTACACTCTATACCCTACACTCTATACCATACACTCTATACCCTACACTCTATACCATACACTCTATACCCTACACTCTACACTCTATACCCTACACTCTATACCCTACACTCTATACCCTACACTATACACTCTATACCCTACACTCTACACCATACACTCTATACCCTATACAATACACTCTATACCCTACAATCTATACCCTACACTCTATACCCTACACTCTACACTCTATACCGTACACTCTATACCATACACTCTATACCCTACACTCTATATCCTACACTCTATACCCTACACTCTACACTCTATACCCTACACTCTATACCCTACACTCTAATCCCTACACTCTACACTCTATACCCTACACTCTACACTCTATTCCCTACACTCTAAACCATACAGTCTATACCCTACACTCTATACCCTACACTCTATACCCTACATAATACACTCTATACCCTACACTCTACACTCTATACCATACACTCTATACCCTAAACTCTATACCCTACACTCTACACTCTATACCCTACACTCTATACACTACACTCTATACCCTACACTCTACACTCTATACCCTACACTCTATACCATACACTCTATACCCTACACTCTATACCATACACTCTATACCCTACACTCTACACTCTATACCCTACACTCTATACCCTACACTCTATACCCTACACTATACACTCTATACCCTACACTCTACACCATACACTCTATACCCTATACAATACACTCTATACCCTACAATCTATACCCTACACTCTATACCCTACACTCTACACTCTATACCGTACACTCTATACCATACACTCTATACCCTACACTCTATATCCTACACTCTATACCCTACACTCTACACTCTATACCCTACACTCTATACCCTACACTCTAATCCCTACACTCTACACTCTATACCCTACACTCTATACCCTACACTCTATACCATACACTCTATACCCTACACTCTACACTCTATACCCTACACTCTACACTCTATACCCTACACTTTATACCCTACACTCTACACTCTATATCCTACACTCTATACCCTACACTCTACACTCTATACCCTACACATTATACCATACACTCTATACCCTACACTCTACACTCTATACCCTACACTCTACACCCTACACTCTATACCCTACACTTTATACCCTACACTCTACACTCTATACCCTACACTCTACACCCTACACTCTATACCCTACACTCTATACCCTACGCTCTACACTCTATACCCTACACTCTATACCCTACACTCTACCCTCTACACTCTATACCCTACACTCTATACCATACACTCTATAACCTACACTCTACACTCTATTCCCTACACTCTATACCTTACACTCTATACCCTACACTCTATACCCTACACTCTATACCCTACACTCTATACTCTACACTCTATACCCTACACTCTATACCATACACTCTATACCCTACACTCTACACTCTATTCCCTACACTCTATTCCATACACTCTATACCCTACACTCTATACCCTACACTCTATACCCTACACTATACACTCTATACCCTACACTCTACACTCTATACCATACACTCTATACCCTAAACTCTATACCCTACACTCTACACTCTATACCCTACACTCTATACACTACACTCTATACCCTACACTCTACACTCTATACCATACACTCTATACCATACACTCTATACCCTACACTCTATACCATACACTCTATACCCTACACTCTACACTCTATACCCTACACTCTATACCCTACACTCTATACCCTACACTATACACTCTATACCCTACACTCTACACCATACACTCTATACCCTATACAATACACTCTATACCCTACAATCTATACCCTACACTCTATACCCTACACTCTACACTCTATACCGTACACTCTATACCATACACTCTATACCCTACACTCTACACTCTATTCCCTACACTCTATACCTTACACTCTATACCCTACACTCTATACCCTACACTCTATACCCTACACTCTATACTCTACACTCTATACCCTACACTCTATACCATACACTCTATACCCTACACTCTACACTCTATTCCCTACACTCTATACCATACACTCTATACCCTACACTCTATACCCTACACTCTATACCCTACACTATACACTCTATACCCTACACTCTACCCTCTATACCATACACTCTATACCCTAAACTCTATACCCTACACTCTACACTCTATACCCTACACTCTATACACTACACTCTATACCCTACACTCTACACTCTATACCATACACTCTATACCCTAAACTCTATACCCTACACTCTACACTCTGTACCCTACACTCTATACCCTACACTCTACACTCTATACCCTACACTCTATACCCTACACTCTATACCCTACACTATACACTCTATACCCTACACTCTACACCCTACACTCTATACCCTACACTCTATACCCTACGCTCTACACTCTATACCCTACACTCTATACCCTACACTCTACCCTCTACACTCTATACCCTACACTCTATACCATACACTCTATACCCTACACTCTACACTCTATTCCCTACACTCTATACCTTACACTCTATACCCTACACTCTATACCCTACACTCTATACCCTACACTCTATACTCTACACTCTATACCCTACACTCTATACCATACACTCTATACCCTACACTCTACACTCTATTCCCTACACTCTATTCCATACACTCTATACCCTACACTCTATACCCTACACTCTATACCCTACACTATACACTCTATACCCTACACTCTACACTCTATACCATACACTCTATACCCTAAACTCTATACCCTACACTCTACACTCTATACCCTACACTCTATACACTACACTCTATACCCTACACTCTACACTCTATACCATACACTCTATACCATACACTCTATACCCTACACTCTATACCATACACTCTATACCCTACACTCTACACTCTATACCCTACACTCTATACCCTACACTCTATACCCTACACTATACACTCTATACCCTACACTCTACACCATACACTCTATACCCTATACAATACACTCTATACCCTACAATCTATACCCTACACTCTATACCCTACACTCTACACTCTATACCGTACACTCTATACCATACACTCTATACCCTACACTCTACACTCTATTCCCTACACTCTATACCTTACACTCTATACCCTACACTCTATACCCTACACTCTATACCCTACACTCTATACTCTACACTCTATACCCTACACTCTATACCATACACTCTATACCCTACACTCTACACTCTATTCCCTACACTCTATACCATACACTCTATACCCTACACTCTATACCCTACACTCTATACCCTACACTATACACTCTATACCCTACACTCTACCCTCTATACCATACACTCTATACCCTAAACTCTATACCCTACACTCTACACTCTATACCCTACACTCTATACACTACACTCTATACCCTACACTCTACACTCTATACCATACACTCTATACCCTAAACTCTATACCCTACACTCTACACTCTGTACCCTACACTCTATACCCTACACTCTACACTCTATACCCTACACTCTATACCCTACACTCTATACCCTACACTATACACTCTATACCCTACACTCTATACCATACACTCTATACCCTATATAATACACTCTATACCCTACAATCTATACCCTACACTCTATACCCTACACTCTACACTCTATACCGTACACTCTATACCATACACTCTATACCATACACTCTATATCCTACACTCTATACCCTACACTCTACACTCTATACCCTACACTCTATACCCTACACTCTATACCCTAAACTCTACACTCTATACCCTACACTCTACACCCTACACTCTATACCCTACACTCTATACCCTACATTCTATACCCTACACTCTACACTTTATACCCTACACTGTATACCCTACACTCTATACCCTACACTCTATACCCTATACTCTATACCCTACACTCTATAGCCCAACACTCTAATCCCTACACTCTACACTCTATACCCTACACTCTATACCATACACTCTACACTCTATACCCTACACTCTATACCCTACACTCTAATCCCTACACTCTACACTCTATACCCTACACTCTATACCCTACACTCTATACCATACACTCTATACCCTACACTCTACACTCTATACCCTACACTCTACACTCTATACCCTACACTCTATACCCTACACTCTATACTCTATACCCTACACTATATACCCTACACTCTACACTCTATACCCTACACTCTATACCCTACACTCTATACCCTACACTCTACACTCTATACCCTACACATTATACCATACACTCTATACCCTACACTCTACACTCTATACCCTACAGTCTACACCCTACACTCTATACCCTACACTTTATACCCTACACTCTACACTCTATACCCTACACTCTATACCCTACACTCTACACCCAACACTCTATACCCTACACTCTACACTCTATACCCTACACTCTATACCATACACTCTACACCCTACACTCTATACCATACACTCTATACCCTGCACTCTACACTCTATACCCTACACTCTATACCCTACACTCTACACTCTATACCCTACACTCTATACCCTACACTCTATACCCTACACTATATACCCTACACTCTATACCCTACACTTTACACTCTATATCCTACACTCTACACTCTATACCCTACACTCTATAATATACACTCTAAACCCTACACTCTATACCCTACACTCTACACTTTATACCCTACACTCTATACCCCACACTATATACCCTACACTCTATACACTACACTCTACACTCTATACCCTACACTCTATAACATACACTCTATACCCTACACTCTATACCTTACACTCTATACCCTACACTCTCCACTCTACACCCTACACTCTACACTCTATACCCTACACTCTATACCCTGCACTCTACACTTTATACCCTACACTCTATACCCTACACTCTATACCCTACACTCTATACCCTACACTCTACACTCTATACCCTACACTTTATACCCTACACTATATACTCTATACCCTACACTCTATACCCTACACTCTATACCCTACAATCTATACCCTACACTCTATACCCTACACTCTATACCCTACACTCTATATCCCAACACTCTATACCCTACACTCTATACCCTACACTCTACACTCTATACCCTACACTCTACACTCTATACCCTACACTATACACTCTATACCCTACACTCTATACCATACAATCTACAATCTATACCCTACACTCTATACCCTACACTCTACACTCTATACCCTACACACTATACCCTACTTTCTACACTCTATACCCTACACTCTACACTCTATACCATACACTCTATACCCTACACTCTATACCCTACACACTGTACCCTACTTTCTACACTCTATACCCTACACTCTATACCCTACACTCTACACTCTATACCCTACACTCTATAACATACACTCTATACCCTACACTCTATACCTTACACTCTATACCCTACACTCTCCACTCTACACCCTACACTCTACACTCTATACCCTACACTCTATACCCTACACTCTACACTTTATACCCTACACTCTATACCCTACACTCTACACTTTATACCCTACACTCTATACCCTACACTCTATACCCTACACTCTATACCCTACACTCTATACCCTACACTATACTCTATACCCTACACTCTATACCCTACACTCTTTACCCTACAATCTATACCCTACACTCTATACCCGACACTCTATACCCTACACTCTATATCCCAATGTCAAGGTAAAAATATATGTCTTTATACTCTTTTGTACTTTTATATATTCTTATGCTGTGAAACAATAAGTTTTTCCCCTTTGCTTGCTAAATGCAAATTTAACTGTATTTAAGATGGCTGCCAGTATTCACTTTTGCCTTAGTTTTTGTACTTGCCAAGAATCTACTTTCGTTTCTGAAGCTAAAGTATCGTTTCTGGAGAAATGGAAACTTAACAAGATGTGGACAAAGGAAGATTCATCAGATGATGTCATAGCCAATCAGAGGGACTGAATACTAGATACATTGCTTAAACCCCGCCTAACCCCGCCCTCTGCACACCTTCCCCCAATGGACTATATAATGTTATGTATATGAAATAAACAGTTCAGTTGCTGTGACGTTACACACGAGCGTGCAATGAGTTTGAACCAGCATTGTGTCTGACTCATTCTTATCCGGTACCAACATGCTCCTAATCTGATTTGGAATGACTGGTGGATGAAGGGTATTGTCGTGACGACCCCGACAATTTGGCGCCCAACGTGGGGCGTGGCCCGCGATCCGAGACCCCCTGGACCCATACCTGGATGTCCGTGGACGACACCCGTAGTGGCTGACCTCGAGGACTGATCACCCTCCAAACACGGTAAGTGGAGATCGCATACTATGTATGTGTCACACTTGCTAGTGTTTCAGCCATTATTGGTTAGTCTGTGGTCTCCTTGGGTCTGGGGAGTGACTGGTCGAGTGGTGAGACCGAGCGCGATCCCGTGCCACGCTTCGAACCAGCAACTGAGAGACGTCGCACTCTGCGCGTCCTCGTGTACACCACACCTCCTCCACCGGTCATTGTACTCCATTCAACCACCCTAGCCGTGACTGTTGCCTAGTAGTGATAGAGTGAAAGATTGAGAAGTTTGTGGATTGGGATAGGAGACGTAGCCTCTGTGATATTGCACGCACATACATCGGTAATTAAGACGTCCCAAGAGGGGGACCACCAGAAACACTTGCACACACTTGCACATATCGGTAATTAAGACGTCCCAAGAGGGGGACCACCAGAAACACTTGCACACACTTGCACATATCGGTAATTAAGACGTCCCAAGAGGGGGACCACCAGAAACACAGTGGAGGGGTCTCACTAGGAGACAGCCTCCCAACGTTTAGAATATCGTGACAGGACAGACTGTAATCACTGGTGTTCAGGTTAGGGAAAAATATTGAGCGCGAGGCTCTTTATTCATAACACGTGGAGCGCGAGGCTCCGTGTTAGGACACACGTGTTGCTGTCGCTGTCAGCGGCCTACTGCAGAAGGGCGTAGTATTCTGTGAGTCATGTTACGTCTCTTAAAGAAGAAGTCCGTGCCCCACGAGTTAGATGAGGATGCTGTGGAAGTCAAGACAATAGTAGAGTCACGGGAGGGCAAGAAGGCAGTCAAGAATGTCGAGAAGGTGTACGAGCATGTAGGATTGCCCTCGACAGGGAGATTGCAGCTGTCTACATGGCACCATCTCATAAAGAACGAGCAAAAAGGTTGATGGAGAGGAAAGATGAAAGGATGCAGAGCCCGTGTTTGGCTATAAAATACCTCAATTATTAGTTTTTCTAGGGTGTTCTGGCAAATGAGTTGTGTGAAGGTTTTGTAGAAATTAATTGAGTCTGAGAACTGCTGTATTTCGTCACTCTGTGTGGTTTTCCGAGACACCCAATGGGAGGGGTGAACCCCTGCGCGAATTGTTTTTTTTTTACTTCTCCTCTTTGTGCTGCCGGCCAGAGAAAGGGGGGCCAAAGTTTCCAGAAGAACTTAACCCAGTCTGTATCAGCAGCTGCAGCGATCCTCACTCGCTCTCTAGTCCCCCTCCCCCTCGCAGCTTCAAGGACACAACTCGCAGCTCGCTTCCTTATCAGTGGCCCAAGAATCAGAAGACTTCAGCTCCAGCTCCCCCTCCCTTACACAAATCCAGTCTTACGCTCCAATATTCATTTTAACCCTGTGTCTGGAAATCTCTCTCGCCATGTTAATTCTCAGACCAAGATAGGACAGATGGATTTGTAAATATTGCGGTCAGACAAACCCAGACTGGAGAAATACTTGTATAATCTGTGCTGCAACCTGACCTAAGTGAATTACGCTGATTCCTGATCACATGTAGTGATATAAAAAGCTGACACAGGATAGTGGGTAGTGGGGACATTAATTTTGGGAGTAAGCTGACAGTAATCCTTTTGGGAAGGAGCTGTAGACCAGCATGTCATGTCACCCCCAACCGGTTATCTAGTCACCCCCACCACCAGAGAACCAACCACACCAGGTAGTGTAAGACAGATACAGGAGTATTATCCCTGGAAGCCCTCTGACTGGCTAGCTACGCTAAAATAATTGGCTGACCCTGAGAACAAACCTTTCCCATTATACAGACAAAGACAATATGATGGACGTATAAGTGCACCTGAGCAGACCTAGAGAGTTGGTGAGCCAAGATGATGGTCAGATGGTATTTATGTTATATAACCCCTATGCAGATGAGTATAATGAGATGTATATCTTACATGCCCTTTCCACGGTTATGATGGCCCTGATAGGCCCAGATCCACCCTCAATAATGCCTGTAGAAAAAAAAAAAAAAATAGGGGGGATAGTGTTGTTAACCCTGGCAGTTAGAATATCCTTATGTCACGTTACTTCAGTATGTGGGTAATTTTTTTGTTTTTTTGTTGTGTGCACAGACCGAGCAGGAAGCCATTGTTGCCACTGTTAGTTTTCGCAAGTATCTGGCAGATCTGAACTGTCGGGCTTCGGCCTTGACACTTCGGTTGTGCCTTGGTCAAGTGATATTTTTGGGTCACTGTCTCCTTCAGGGTGCCAGACACCTCACAGAAGAAAGAAAAAAATAGCCGTCAGCTCCCTTCCATTCCCAAAAGATGAGACTGAACTCCAGCGTTTTCTTGGACTATGTACTTATTGTTGTCAGTGGATACCGGACGCATCCCGCATAATGCAACCTCTCTACAAGGCCCTGAAAGACTGTTCAAGATATGGTGATGATTTTGGCAGATTTCACACATGATACGCTGTTACTACGGAAGATACTGTATTGCACGGAGCTGCACTCACTCCCTCCCACCCTGTCAGCGCAAGAAGCAGAACGTCAGGCTCTGTCTACTACATGTACTTTGGCCAAGGACAGGCGGGCTAATAAATACACAGACTCATAGTAAGCATTTGGTATTGCTCATGATTTCGGAGCCTATGAACCAATCAAGGATTTGTTACTACCGCCGGGACTCAGTGAAGAATGTTGAAGCTGTTAAAGCCCTCATGGACTCAATAAAATTACCTACTCAGGTGGCCATTATGAAAGTTAAGGAGCACGGTACTATGGAACAGTCCACAGACTGTTGGTAATGCCTCTGCGGATATGCAAGTAAAAGCCGCTGCTCTCCTACCCGTTGAACTGACCATACCAGCTATGGTGACCACACGCTCTCTGCGTAAACAGTTACAAGAAACACTGACTCTACAGGAACCTGATGATCTATGACAGTCTGAGGTTTTCTGCCGGACCCTGCGAGACCGCTTAATGACGATGCAGAGAATGTCTCCAAAGGAAGAAGTGAAGCAGTGGAAAGCTGATGGAGCACGTATGGACATGGTCGCTGGAAAAAGGACCAACTTGTGTGTCTCCCTAAGCAGATGTACCCTGCTATTGTCACGTGGGCGCATGGGCCCACACATCGAGGTATCTGTCAGACCTGCAATCCCGGTCAACTTCAACGTGTACCCCCGAAGCATCTTGCTAAGCCCGATTATCCTTTCCAAAAGCTCCAGGTGGACCTCATCACGTTGCCGAAGTCTGGAAGGTATGACTATTGTCTGGTGGTTGTCGACATGTTCTCCAGTTGGCCAGAAGCATTCCCCGTTACCAACGTGACTGCAAAGACCACAGCAAAGAAACTGGTGATGGAAGTTATATGCAGATATGGTGTTCCAGAAGTTGCTGAAAGTGACCAAGGCCCGGACTTTTCTTCTCATGTGTATCAGGAGGTTCTGACAATGCTTGGATCCACTGTAGCCCTCCATACTCCATACTCTCCACAATCCAGTGGGAAAGTTAAGAGGCTGAACAGCACACTGAAGGGACAATTGACCAAAATGATGCAGGAGACTACGGCTCCATGGCCAGGGCTCTTACACATTCGTACTACCCTATTGCAAAACATGGCCTGTCCCCATATGAGATATTGTTTGGTGCTAGGTTCTCAGTTGTAAATTTTCAGTCTCAGTAGTTGTCAGAAGAAACTGACCGTGCTGTTCAATATGTTATTCAGTTTAGTAGAAATGTTGCTAACACCCATGTTTTAGTTTCTTTTTCCCTTCCAGATTCAGCAGAAACCGAAATTGGTCACAATTTGAAGCCTGGTGGTTTTATGGTCGTGAAAAGCTATGTCAGTAAAACTTGAAGGAAAGAGCACCTGGATCCACGCTGCACACTGCAAAAGAGACCGAACCAGCGCTTAGTCACAATGGTGATCGAAGGAAAATGTTGCTGTTGTTTTTGGTCCTGAGGCTGGGGGTCATCCTCGCCCCTACCTCCTCGGCCCCTATTGTAAATAAGAATTCCGGTGCCACTATTCTTTGGGTAAACCTAACGGCCCCGGTAAATATCTGGAGATTTGATTTCTGCGATGTAGTCAAGTGCCCCGAGACTCAGCGGGTGGTAGAGGGAATTATCCAGTATTATATATGTGTTACCAGAGATAACAATTGTACTGGGGAGGTATTTTCATAATGTGTTTAATAGTGGATACTATGGGAATTTAGGCTATATACAGCTCTAGGATATTAGCTTCAGACCAACCAAGGCCCCAGTTACCAGTACAGCTAAAACAGGCCCAGGTAAACGTTTGCAAAATATAGTTAACAAAGTAATCCCCATTCCAGGTCTTAGTTGGCAAGAAGTCTTCTCCATAGAAACACAAACAGCCCCAAGGACAAGTTTATGGTTAGAATGGGTAAGATACAATGTAAGAGTCCAGAATATCTCTGTAGGATATGTTGCTTGTGCTGCAGCGGATACACATCTATACACACACATGCATTGTCTTTTCCTGATGACAATACTACTGCCTGTGTTATGAATCTGTTGAAGGGTCTAAAGCCCACTGATTGCTCAGATTATGTCTCACTAATTCATGAAGCACCTAAACTAAAGGTCCCAGGAGGGATAACCGTATTAGCTGATAATTATACCTGCTATAATTCCCATGACACTACAGGTACATCAGTAGGGGTCTTCAAGACAGGTTTCTGTAAAGAGAACAGTTCCCTAGATACTGATTTCCTAACTAATCATACACGGTATATGTACGACATTTATTGGTTATATGGAGATGGTAAGCTCCGTCCTAGGTTGCCTAATGCCTGGACAGGTCAATGCACCCTTGTTAAACTAGCTATGCAGTTCAAGATTTTACCTTGGGATCCAGAGACACCTGATGAATATACCAGAATGAGGAGAAGCCTTGATCAGCTCCACATGAGTTATGAAGAAGATCCATTGTTATATGTCGATGGCGTTGGAGTGCCAAGGGGGGTGCCTGACCAATTTAAAGCCGAGAACCAGATCTATGTTGGCTTTGCTTCTTTAATCCACAGGTGCAGATTAATAAGAATGTTGATTGGATCAATTACACATATTACAGTGAACAAAGGTTTGTCAATTTTACCTGTGATGCTTTGCAGGGTATAGTTGAGGAGTTGCGCCCTAACACTAGAATGACCCTCCAAAACCGACTAGCCCTTGATATGATCTTAGCTGAGAAAGGAGGAGTCTGTGGGATGGTGGGAGAGGAATGTTGTACCTATATCCCTCAGAACTCTGGGGTAAATGGAAAGACCATGATAGCCCTTAAGAAGATAAATGGGTTAGCAGCAGAATTAAAAACTAATGCAGGAGTAGACACATCTTTCTTTTCCGGTTGGTTGGGTGGGCTCAAAGGATTCCTCCAACAAGCTTGTCTGGTACTGATTGCCCTTCTTGTAGTTGGATCAATAATCCTCTGTTGTGTTATTCCCCTGTGTAAAAAGGTTATCACTGAGGCAACTCCGACTGGCACCTTCCTCAACCAAGAAGTAGACCCACTAGAGTACAATGGCACTGATCCGGGGGAAATCCCTAAGTACGCCCCCTCAAGAAGATAGACAATACCCTTTACTTTCAGATGATGCTAAGAGATTTAGTTTAGGGACAGCAGGAGAACTCCATGTGAAGCTAGTGAAGGGTTCAGCTGCCTGGAGGCCTCTCACAAGGGGAGAGCTTCTGAGGTGTCTGGATGAAGAAATCCACCTCCCCTTTCCCCATCACATGGACAGTCTTAAAGGATCTTTCTTTTTAGGGAAAAACTTAGTGTTTAGGGGGGATTGTCAAGGTAAAAATATATGTCTTTATACTCTTTTGTACTTTTATATATTCTTATGCTGTGAAACAATAAGTTTTTCCCCTTTGCTTGCTAAATGCAAATTTAACTGTATTTAAGATGGCTGCCAGTATTCACTTTTGCCTTAGTTTTTGTACTTGCCAAGAATCTACTTTCGTTTCTGAAGCTAAAGTATCGTTTCTGGAGAAATGGAAACTTAACAAGATGTGGACAAAGGAAGATTCATCAGATGATGTCATAGCCAATCAGAGGGACTGAATACTAGATACATTGCTTAAACCCCGCCTAACCCCGCCCTCTGCACACCTTCCCCCAATGGACTATATAATGTTATGTATATGAAATAAACAGTTCAGTTGCTGTGACGTTACACACGAGCGTGCAATGAGTTTGAACCAGCATTGTGTCTGACTCATTCTTATCCGGTACCAACATGCTCCTAATCTGATTTGGAATGACTGGTGGATGAAGGGTATTGTCGTGACGACCCCGACACCAACACTCTATACCCTACACTCTATACCCTACACTCTATACCCTACACTATACACTCTATACCCTACACTCTATACCATACAATCTACACTCTATACCCTACACTCTATACCCTACACTCTACACTCTATACCCTACACACTATAACCTACTTTCTACACTCTATACCCTACTCTCTACACTCTATACCATACACTCTATACCCTACACTCTATACCCCACACACTATACCCTACTTTCTACACTCTATACCCTACACTCTATACACTACACTCTATACCCTACACTCTACACTCTATACCCTACACTCTATACCCTACACTCTATACCCTACACTATACACTCTATACCCTACACTCTACACCATACACTCTATACCCTATATAATACACTCTATACCCTACAATCTATACCCTACACTCTATACCCTACACTCTAAACTCTATACCGTACACTCTATACCATACACTCTATACCATACACTCTATATCCTACACTCTATACCCTACACTCTACACTCTATACCCTACACTCTATACCCTACACTCTATACCCTAAACTCTACACTCTATACCCTACACTCTACACTCTACACTCTATACCCTACACTCTATACCCTACACTCTATACCCTACATTCTATACCCTACACTCTACACTTTATACCCTACACTGTATACCCTACACTCTATACCCTACACTCTATACCTTATACTCTATACCCTACACTCTATAGCCCAACACTCTAATCCCTACACTCTACACTCTATACCCTACACTCTATACCATACACTCTACACTCTATACCCTACACTCTATACCCTACACTCTAATCCCTACACTCTACACTCTATACCCTACACTCTATACCCTACACTCTATACCATACACTCTATACCCTACACTCTACACTCTATACCCTACACTCTACACTCTATACCCTACACTCTATACCCTACACTCTATACTCTATACCCTACACTATATACCCTACACTCTACACTCTATACCCTACACTCTATACCCTACACTCTATACCCTACACTCTACACTCTATACCCTACACATTATACCATACACTCTATACCCTACACTCTATACCCTACAGTCTACACCCTACACTCTATACCCTACACTTTATACCCTACACTCTACACTCTATACCCTACACTCTATACCCTACACTCTACACCCAACACTCTATACCCTACACTCTACACTCTATACCCTACACTCTATACCATACACTATACACCCTACACTCTATACCATACACTCTATACCCTGCACTCTACACTCTATACCCTACACTTCATACCCTACACTCTACACTCTATACCCTACACTCTATACCCTACACTCTATACCCTACACTATATACCCTACACTCTATACCCTACACTCTACACTCTGTATCCTACACTCTACACTCTATACCCTACACTCTATAATATACACTCTAAACCCTACAATCTATACCCTACACTCTACACTTTATACCCTACACTCTATACCCCACACTATATACCCTACACTCTATACCCTACACTCTACACTCTATACCCTACACTCTATAACATACACTCTATACCCTACACTCTATACCTTACACTCTATACCCTACACTCTCCACTCTACACCCTACACTCTACACCCTACACTCTATACCCTGCACTCTACACTTTATACCCTACACTCTATACCCTACACTCTATACCCTACACTCTATACCCTACACTCTACACTCTATACCCTACACTTTATACCCTACACTATATACTCTATACCCTACACTCTATACCCTACACTCTATACCCTACAATCTATACCCTACACTCTGTACCCTACACTCTATACCCTACACTCTATATCCCAACACTCTATACCCTACACTCTATACCCTACACTCTACACTCTATACCCTACACTCTACACTCTATACCCTACACTATACACTCTATACCCTACACTCTATACCATACAATCTACAATCTATACCCTACACTCTATACCCTACACTCTACACTCTATACCCTACACACTATACCCTACTTTCTACACTCTATACCCTACACTCTACACTCTATACCATACACTCTATACCCTACACTCTATACCTTACACACTGTACCCTACTTTCTACATTCTATACCCTACACTCTATACCCTACACTCTACACTCTATACCCTACACTCTATAACATACACTCTATACCCTACACTCTATACCTTACACTCTATACCCTACACTCTCCACTCTACACCCTACACTCTACACTCTATACCCTACACTCTATACCCTACACTCTACACTTTATACCCTACACTCTATACCCTACACTCTATACCCTACACTCTATACCCTACACTCTATACCCTACACTATACTCTATACGCTACACTCTATACCCTACACTCTTTACCCTACAATCTATACCCTACACTCTATACCCAACAGTCTATACCCTACACTCTAAATCCCAACACTCTATACCCTACACTCTATACCCTACACTCTATACCCTACACTATACACTCTATACCCTACACTCTATACCATACAATCTACACTCTATACCCTACACTCTATACCCTACACTCTACACTCTATACCCTACACACTATACCCTACTTTCTACACTCTATACCCTACACTCTACACTCTATACCATACACTCTATACCCTACACTCTATACCCCACACACTGTACCCTACTTTCTACACTCTATACCCTACACTCTATACCCTACACTCTACACTCTATACCCTACACTCTATAACATACACTCTATACCCTACACTCTATACCTTACACTCTATACCCTACACTCTCCACTCTACACCCTACACTCTACACTCTATACCCTACACTCTATACCCTACACTCTACACTTTATACCCTACACTCTATACCCTACACTCTACACTCTATACCCTACACTCTATACCCTACACTATACTCTATACCCTACACTCCATACCCTACACTCTTTACCCTACAATCTATACCCTACACTCTATACCTGACACTCTATACCCTACACTCTATATCCCAACACTCTATACCCTACACTCTATACCCTACACTCTACACTCTATACCCTACACTATACACTCTATACCCTACACTCTATACCATACAATCTACACTCTATACCCTACACTCTATACCCTACACTCTACACTCTATACCCTACACACTATACCCTACTTTCTACACTCTATACCCTACACTCTACACTCTATACCATACACTCTATACCCTACACTCTATACCCTACACTCTATACCCTACACTATATACCCTACACTCTATACCCTACACTCTACACTCTATATCCTACACTCTACACTCCATACCCTACACTCTATACCCTACACGCTACACTTTATACCCTACACTCTATACCCTACACTCTATACCCTACACTCTATACCCTACACTCTATACCCTACACTCTACACTCTATACCCTACACTCTATAACATACACTCTATACCCTACACTCTATACCTTACACTCTATACCCTACACTCTACACTCTACACCCTACACTCTACACTCTATACCCTACACTCTATACCCTACACTCTATACCCTACACTCTATACCCTACACTCTACACTTTATACCCTACACTCTATAACCTACACTCTATACCCTACACTCTATACCCTACACTCTACACTCTATACCCTACACTCTATACCCTACACTATATACTCTATACCCTACACTCTATACCCTACACTCTATACCCTACAATCTATACCCTACACTCTATACCCTACACTCTATACCCTACACTCTATATCCCAACACTCTATACCCTACACTCTATACCCTACACTCTACACTCTATACCCTACACTATACACTCTATACCCTACACTCTATACCATACAATCTACACTCAATACCCTACACTCTATACCCTACACTCTACACTCTATACCCTACACACTATACCCTACTTTCTACACTCTATACCCTACACTCTACACTCTATACCCTACACTCTATACCCTACACACTATACCCTACTTTCTACACTCTATACCCTACACTCTACACTCTATACCCTACACTCTATACCCTACACTATATACCCTACACTCTATACCCTACACTCTACACTCTATATCCTACACTCTACACTCTATACCCTACACTCTATAACATACACTCTAAACCCTACACTCTATACCCTACACGCTACACTTTATACCCTACACTCTATACCCTACACTCTATACCCTACACTCTACACTCTATACCCTACACTCTATAACATACACTACCCTACACTCTATACCTTACACTCTATACCCTACACTCTACACTCTACACCCTACACTCTACACTCTATACCCTACACTCTATACCCTACACTCTATACCCTACACTCTATACCCTACACTCTACACTTTATACCCTACACTCTATTACCTACACTCTATACCCTACACTCTATACCCTACACTCTACACTCTATACCCTACACTCTATACCCTACACTATATACTCTATACCCTACACTATATACTCTATACCCTACACTCTATACCCTACACTCTATACCCTACACTCTATACCCTACACTCTATACCCTACACTCTATATCCCAACACTCTATACCCTACACTCTATACCCTACACTCTACACTCTATACCCTACACTATACACTCTATACCCTACACTCTATACCCTACACTCTACACTCTATACCCTACACTATACACTCTATACCCTACACTCTATACCCTACACTCTACACTCTATACCCTACACTCTACACTCTATACCCTACACACTATACCCTACTTTCTACACTCTATACCCTACACTCTACACTCTATACCCTACACTCTATACCCTACAATCTATACCATACACTCTATACCATACACTCTATACCCTACACTCTATACCCTACACTCTACACTCTATACCCTACACTCTATACCCTGCAATCTATACCATACACTCTATACCCTACACTCTATATCATACACTCTATACCCTACACTCTACACTCTATACCCCACACTCTACACTCTATACCCTACACTCTACAGCCTACACTCTATACCATACACTCTATTCCATACACTCTATACCCTACACTCTATACCCTACACTCTAAAATCTATACCCTACTCTCTACACTCTATACCTTACACTCTATACCAAACACTCTATACCCTACACTATATACCATACACTCTATATCATACACTCTATACCGTACACTCTATACCATACACTCTATACCCTACACTCTATACCCTACACTCTGTACCCTACACTCTATACTATACACTCTATACCATACACTCTACACCCTACACTCTATACCATACACTCTATACCCTACACTCTACACTCTATACCATACACTCTATACTGTACACTCTATACCATACACTCTACACCCTACACTCTATACCATGCACTCTATACCCTACACTCTACACTCTATACCCTACACTCTATACCCTACAATCTATACCCTACACCCTACGCTCTATACCCTACACTCTATACCCTACACTCTACACTCTATACCGTACACTATATTCCATACACTCTATTCCATACACTCTATAACCTGCACTCTATACCCTACACTATACACTCTATACCCTACACTCTACACCATACTCTCTATACCCTACACTCTACACTCTATTCCCTACACTCTATACCATACATTCTATACCCTACACTCTATACCCTACACTCTATACCCTACACTCTATACTCTACACTCTATACCCTACACTCTATACCATACACTCTATACCCTACACTCTACACTCTATTCCCTACACTCTATACCATACACTCTATACCCTACACTCTATACCCTACACTCTATACACTACACTATACACTCTATACCCTACACTCTACACTCTATACCATACACTCTATACCCTAAACTCTATACCCTACACTCTACACTCTATACCCTACACTCTATACCCTACACTCTATACCCTACACTCTATACCATACACTCTATACCCTACACTCTACACTCTATACCCTACACTCTATACCCTACACTCTAAACCCTACACTCTATACCCTACACTATACACTCTATACCCTACACTCTACACCATACACTTTATACCCTACACTCTATACCCTACATTATACACTCTATACCCTACAATCTATACCCTACACTTTATACCCTACACTCTATACCTTACACTCTACACCGTACACTCTATACCATACACTCTATACCCTACACTCTATACCCTACACTCTATACCCTACACTCTACACTCTATACCCTACACTCTATACCATACACTCTATACCCTACACTCTATACCCTACACTTTATACCCTACACTCTATACCCTACACTCTACACCCTACACTCTATACCCTACACTCTATACCCTACACTCTATACCCTACACTCTACCCTCTACACTCTATACCCTACACTCTATACCATGCACTCTATACCCTACACTCTACACTCTATTCCCTACACTCTATACCATACACTCTATACCCTACACTCTATACCCTACACTCTATACCCTACATTATACACTCTATACCCTACACTCTACACTCTATACCATACACTCTATACCCTACACTCTACACTCTATTCCCTACACTCTATACCCTACACTCTACACTCTATTCCCTACACTCTATACCCTACACTCTATACCCTACACTCTACACTCTATTCCCTACACTCTATACCATACACTCTATACCCTACACTCTATACCCTACACTCTATACCCTACATTATACACTCTATACCCTACACTCTACACTCTATACCATACACTCTATACCCTACACTCTACACTCTATTCCCTACACTCTATACCATACACTCTATACCCTACACTCTATACCCTACACTCTATACCCTACATTATACACTCTATACCCTACACTCTACACTCTACACCATACACTCTATACCCTAAACTCTATACCCTACACTCTACACTCTATACCCTACACTCTATACACTACACTCTATACCCTACACTCTACACTCTATACCCTACACTCTATACCATACACTCTATACCCTACACTCTATACCATACACTCTATACCCTACACTCTACACTCTATACCCTACACTCTATACCCTACACTCTATACTCTACACTATACACTCTATACCCTACACTCTACACCATACACTCTATACCCTATACAATACACTCTATACCCTACAATCTATACCCTACACTCTATACCCTACACTCTACACTCTATACCGTACACTCTATACCATACACTCTATACCCTACACTCTATATTTTACACTCTATACCCTACACTCTATAACCTACACTCTAATCCCTACACTCTACACTCTATACCCTACACTCTATACCCTACACTCTATACCATACACTCTATACCCTACACTCTACACTCTATACCCTACACTCTACACTCTATACCCTACACTCTATACCCTACACTCTACACTCTATACCCTACACTCTATACCCTACACTCTACACTCTATACCCTACACATTATACCATACACTCTATACCCTACACTCTACACTCTATACCCTACACTCTACACCCTACACTCTATACCCTACACTTTATACCCTACACTCTACACTCTATACCCTACACTCTACACCCTACACTCTATACCCTACACTCTATACCCTACACTCTATACCATACACTCTATACCCTACACTCTACACTCTATTCCCTACACTCTATACCTTACACTCTATACTCTACACTCTATACCCTACACTCTAAACCCTACACTCTATACTCTACACTCTATACCCTACACTCTATACCATACACTCTATACCCTACACTCTACACTCTATTCCCTACACTCTATACCATACACTCTATACCCTACACTCTATACCCTACACTCTATACCCTACACTATACACTCTATACCCTACACTCTACACTCTATACCCTACACTCTATACCATACACTCTATACCCTACACTCTATACCCTACACTCTACACCCTACACTTTATACCCTACACTCTACACTCTATACCCTACACTCTACACCCTACACTCTATACCCTACACTCTATACCCTACACTCTATACCCTACACTCTACCCTCTACACTCTATACCCTACACTCTATACCATACACTCTATACCCTACACTCTACACTCTATTCCCTACACTCTATACCATACACTCTATACCCTACACTCTATACCCTACACTCTATACCCTACATTATACACTCTATACCCTACACTCTACACTCTATACCATACACTCTATACCCTACACTCTACACTCTATTCCCTACACTCTATACCCTACACTCTATACCCTACACTCTATACCCTACACTATACACTCTATACCCTACACTCTACACTCTATACCATACACTCTATACCCTAAACTCTATACCCTACACTCTACACTCTATACCCTACACTCTATACACTATACTCTATACCCTACACTCTACACTCTATACCCTACACTCTATACCATACACTCTATACCCTACACTCTATACCATACACTTTATACCCTACACTCTACACTCTATACCCTACACTCTATACCCTACACTCTATACCCTACACTATACACTCTGTACCCTACACTCTACACCATACACTCTATACCCTATACAATACACTCTATACCCTACAATCTATACCCTACACTCTATACCCTACACTCTACACTCTATACCGTACACTCTATACCATACACTCTATACCCTACACTCTATACCCTACACTCTATACCCTACATTATACACTCTATACCCTACACTCTACACTCTATACCATACACTCTATACCCTACACTCTACACTCTATTCCCTACACTCTATACCATACACTCTATACCCTACACTCTATACCCTACACTCTACACTCTATTCCCTACACTCTATACCATACACTCTATACCCTACACTCTATACCCTACACTCTATACCCTACACTCTATACCCTACACTCTATACTCTACACTCTATACCCTACACTCTATACCATACACTCTATACCCTACACTATACACTCTATTCCCTACACTCTATACCATACACTCTATACCCTACACTCTATACCCTACACTCTATACCCTACACTATACACTCTATACCCTACACTCTACACTCTATACCATACACTCTATACCCTAAACTCTATACCCTACACTCTATACCCTACACTATACACTCTATTCCCTACACTCTATACCATACACTCTATACCCTACACTCTATACCCTACACTCTATACCCTACACTATACACTCTATACCCTACACTCTACACTCTATACCATACACTCTATACCCTAAACTCTATACCCTACACTCTACACTCTATACCCTACACTCTATACACTACACTCTATACCCTACACTCTACACTCTATACCATACACTCTATACCCTAAACTCTATACCCTACACTCTACACTCTATACCCTACACTCTATACACTACACTCTATACCCTACACTCTACACTCTATACCCTACACTCTATACCATGCACTCTATATCCTACACTCTATACCATACACTCTATACCCTACACTCTACACTCTATACCCTACACTCTATACCCTACACTATACACTCTATACCCTACACTCTACACCATACACTCTATACCCTACACTCTACACTCTATACCCTACACTCTATACACTACACTCTATACCCTACACTCTACACTCTATACCCTACACTCTATACCATACACTCTATATCCTACACTCTATACCATACACTCTATACCCTACACTCTACACTCTATACCCTACACTCTATACCCTACACTATACACTCTATACCCTACACTCTACACCATACACTCTATACCCTATATAATACACTCTATACCCTACAATCTATACCCTACACTCTATACCCTACACTCTACACTCTATACCGTACACTCTATACCATACACTCTATACCATACACTCTATATCCTACACTCTATACCCTACACTCTACACTCTATACCCTACACTCTATACCATACACTCTAAACCCTACACTCTATACCCTACACTCTATACCCTAAACTCTACACTCTATACCCTACACTCTACACTCTATACCCTACACTCTATACCCTACACTCTATACCCTACACTCTATACCCTACACTCTACACTTTATACCCTACACTGTATACCCTACACTCTATACCCTACACTCTATACCCTATACTCTATACCCTACACTCTATAGCCCAACACTCTAATCCCTACACTCTACACTCTATACCCTACACTCTATACCATACACTCTACACTCTATACCCTACACTCTACACTCTACACTCTATACCCTACACTCTATACCCTACACTCTATACTCTATACCCTACACTATATACCCTACACTCTACACTCTATACCCTACACTCTATACCCTACACTCTATACCCTACACTCTATACCCTACACTCTACACTTTATACCCTACACTGTATACCCTACACTCTATACCCTACACTCTATACCCTATACTCTATACCCTACACTCTATAGCCCAACACTCTAATCCCTACACTCTACACTCTATACCCTACACTCTATACCATACACTCTACACTCTATACCCTACACTCTACACTCTACACTCTATACCCTACACTCTATACCCTACACTCTATACTCTATACCCTACACTATATACCCTACACTCTACACTCTATACCCTACACTCTATACCCTACACTCTACACTCTATACCCTACACATTATACCATACACTCTATACCCTACACTCTATACTCTATACCCTACACTCTACACCCTACACTCTATACCCTACACTTTATACCCTACACTCTACACTCTATACCCTACACTCTATACCCTACACTCTACACCCAACACTCTATACCCTACACTCTACACTCTATACCCTACACTCTATACCATACACTCTACACCCTACACTCTATACCATACACTCTATACCCTGCACTCTACACTCTATACCCTACACTCTATACCCTACACTCTACACTCTATACCCTACACTCTATACCCTACACTCTATACCCTACACTATATACCCTACACTCTATACCCTACACTCTACACTCTATATCCTACACTCTACACTCTATACCCTACACTCTATAACATACACTCTAAACCCTACACTCTATACCCTACACTCTACACTTTATACCCTACACTCTATACCCCACACTCTATACCCTACACTCTATACCCTACACTCTACACTCTATACCCTACACTCTATAACATACACTCTATACCCTACACTCTACACTCTATTCCCTACACTCTATACCATACACTCTATACCCTACACTCTATACCCTACACTCTATACACTACACTATACACTCTATACCCTACACTCTACACTCTATACCATACACTCTATACCCTAAACTCTATACCCTACACTCTACACTCTATACCCTACACTCTATACCCTACACTCTATACCCTACACTCTATACCATACACTCTATACCCTACACTCTACACTCTATACCCTACACTCTATACCCTACACTCTAAACCCTACACTCTATACCCTACACTATACACTCTATACCCTACACTCTACACCATACACTTTATACCCTACACTCTATACCCTACATTCTACACTCTATACCCTACAATCTATACCCTACACTTTATACCCTACACTCTATACCCTACACTCTACACCGTACACTCTATACCATACACTCTATACCCTACACTCTATACCCTACACTCTATACCCTACACTCTACACTCTATACCCTACACTCTATACCATACACTCTATACCCTACACTCTATACCCTACACTCTACACCCTACACTTTATACCCTACACTCTACACTCTATACCCTACACTCTACACCCTACACTCTATACCCTACACTCTATACCCTACACTCTATACCCTACACTCTACCCTCTACACTCTATACCCTACACTCTATACCATACACTCTATACCCTACACTCTACACTCTATTCCCTACACTCTATACCATACACTCTATACCCTACACTCTATACCCTTCACTCTATACCCTACATTATACACTCTATACCCTACACTCTACACTCTATACCATACACTCTATACCCTACACTCTACACTCTATTCCCTACACTCTATACCATACACTCTATACCCTACACTCTATACCCTACACTCTACACTCTATTCCCTACACTCTATACCATACACTCTATACCCTACACTCTATACCCTACACTCTATACCCTACATTATACACTCTATACCCTACACTCTACACTCTATACCATACACTCTATACCCTACACTCTACACTCTATTCCCTACACTCTATACCATACACTCTATACCCTACACTCTATACCCTACACTCTATACCCTACATTATACACTCTATACCCTACACTCTACACTCTATACCATACACTCTATACCCTAAACTCTATACCCTACACTCTACACTCTATACCCTACACTCTATACCATACACTCTATACCCTACACTCTATACCATACACTCTATACCCTACACTCTACACTCTATACCCTACACTCTATACCCTACACTCTATACCCTACACTATACACTCTATACCCTACACTCTACACCATACACTCTATACCCTATACAATACACTCTATACCCTACAATCTATACCCTACACTCTATACCCTACACTCTACACTCTATACCGTACACTCTATACCATACACTCTATACCCTACACTCTATATTTTACACTCTATACCCTACACTCTATAACCTACACTCTAATCCCTACACTCTACACTCTATACCCTACACTCTATACCCTACACTCTATACCATACACTCTATACCCTACACTCTACACTCTATACCCTACACTCCACACTCTATACCCTACACTCTATACCCTACACTCTACACTCTATACCCTACACTCTATACCCTACACTCTACACTCTATACCCTACACATTATACCATACACTCTATACCCTACACTCTACACTCTATACCCTACACTCTACACCCTACACTCTATACCCTACACTTTATACCCTACACTCTACACTCTATACCCTACACTCTACACCCTACACTCTATACCCTACACTCTATACCCTACACTCTATACCATACACTCTATACCCTACACTCTACACTCTATTCCCTACACTCTATACCTTACACTCTATACCCTACACTCTATACCCTACACTCTAAACCCTACACTCTATACTCTACACTCTATACCCTACACTCTATACCATACACTCTATACCCTACACTCTACACTCTATTCCCTACACTCTATACCATACACTCTATACCCTACACTCTATACCCTACACTCTATACCCTACACTATACACTCTATACCCTACACTCTACACTCTATACCATACACTCTATACCCTAAACTCTATACCCTACACTCTACACTCTATACCCTACACTCTATACACTATACTCTATACCCTACACTCTACACTCTATACCCTACACTCTATACCATACACTCTATACCCTACACTCTATACCATACACTTTATACCCTACACTCTACACTCTATACCCTACACTCTATACCCTACACGCTATACCCTACACTATACACTCTATACCCTACACTCTACACCATACACTCTATACCCTATACAATACACTCTATACCCTACAATCTATACCCTACACTCTATACCCTACACTCTACACTCTATACCGTACACTCTATACCATACACTCTATACCCTACACTCTACACTCTATTCCCTACACTCTATACCTTACACTCTATACCCTACACTCTATACCCTACACTCTATACCCTACAATCTATACCCTACACTCTATACTCTACACTCTATACCCTACACTCTATACCATACACTCTATACCCTACACTATACACTCTATTCCCTACACTCTATACCATACACTCTATACCCTACACTCTATACCCTACACTCTATACCCTACACTATACACTCTATACCCTACACTCTACACCATACACTCTATACCCTAAACTCTATACCCTACACTCTATACCCTACACTATACACTCTATTCCCTACACTCTATACCATACACTCTATACCCTACACTCTATACCCTACACTCTATACCCTACACTATACACTCTATACCCTACACTCTACACTCTATACCATACACTCTATACCCTAAACTCTATACCCTACACTCTACACTCTATACCCTACACTCTATACACTACACTCTATACCCTACACTCTACACTCTATACCCTACACTCTATACCATACACTCTATATCCTACACTCTATACCATACACTCTATACCCTACACTCTACACTCTATACCCTACACTCTATACCCTACACTATACACTCTATACCCTACACTCTACACCATACACTCTATACCCTATATAATACACTCTATACCCTACAATCTATACCCTACACTCTATACCCTACACTCTACACTCTATACCGTACACTCTATACCATACACTCTATACCATACACTCTATATCCTACACTCTATACCCTACACTCTACACTCTATACCCTACAGTCTATACCATACACTCTAAACCCTACACTCTATACCCTACACTCTATACCCTAAACTCTACACTCTATACCCTACACTCTACACTCTATACCCTACACTCTATACCCTACACTCTATACCCTACACTCTATACCCTACACTCTACACTTTATACCCTACACTGTATACCCTACACTCTATACCCTACACTCTATACCCTATACTCTATACCCTACACTCTATAGCCCAACACTCTAATCCCTACACTCTACACTCTATACCCTACACTCTATACCCTACACTCTATACTCTATACCCTACACTATATACCCTACACTCTACACTCTATACCCTACACTCTATACCCTACACTCTACACTCTATACCCTACACATTATACCATACACTCTATACCCTACACTCTATACTCTATACCCTACACTCTACACCCTACACTCTATACCCTACACTTTATACCCTACACTCTACACTCTATACCCTACACTCTATACCCTACACTCTACACCCAACACTCTATACCCTACACTCTACACTCTATACCCTACACTCTATACCATACACTCTACACCCTACACTCTATACCATACACTCTATACCCTGCACTCTACACTCTATACCCTACACTCTATACCCTACACTCTACACTCTATACCCTACACTCTATACCCTACACTCTATACCCTACACTATATACCCTACACTCTATACCCTACACTCTACACTCTATATCCTACACTCTACACTCTATACCCTACACTCTATAACATACACTCTAAACCCTACACTCTATACCCTACACTCTACACTTTATACCCTACACTCTATACCCCACACTCTATACCCTACACTCTATACCCTACACTCTACACTCTATACCCTACACTCTATAACATACACTCTATACCCTACACTCTATACCTTACACTCTATACCCTACACTCTCCACTCTACACCCTACACTCTACACTCTATACCCTACACTCTATACCCTGCACTCTACACTTTATACCCTACACTCTATACCCTACACTTTATACCCTACACTCTATACCCTACACTCTACACCCTACACTTTATACCCTACACTATATACTCTATACCCTACACTCTATACCCTTCACTCTATACCCTACACTCTATACCCTACACTCTACACTCTATACCCTACACTTTATACCCTACACTATATACTCTATACCCTACACTCTATACCCTTCACTCTATACCCTACATTCTATACCCTACACTCTATACCCTACACTCTATACCCTACACTCTATATCCCAACACTCTATACCCTACACTCTATACCCTACACTCTACACTCTATACCCTACACTATACACTCTATACCCTACACTCTATACCATACAATCTACACTCTATACCCTACACTCTATACCCTACACTCTACACTCTATAACCTACACACTATACCCTACTTTCTACACTCTATACCCTACACTCTACACTCTATACCATACACTCTATACCCTACACACTGTACCCTACTTTCTACACTCTATACCCTACACTCTATACCCTATACTCTACACTCTATACCCTACACTCTATAACATACACTCTATACCCTACACTCTATACCTTACACTCTATACCCTACACTCTCCACTCTACACCCTACACTCTACACTCTATACCGTACACTCTATACCCTACACTCTACACTTTATACCCTACACTCTATACCCTACACTCTATACCCTACACTCTATACCCTACACTCTATACCCTACACTATACTCTATACCCTACACTCTATACCCTACACTCTTTACCCTACAATCTATACCCTACACTCTATACCCGACACTCTATACCCTACACTCTATATCCCAACACTCTATACCCTACACTCTATACCCTACACTCTACACTCTATACCCTACACTATACACTCTATACCCTACACTCTATACCATACAATCTACACTCTATACCCTACACTCTATACCCTACACTCTACACTCTATACCCTACACACTATACCCTACTTTCTACACTCTATACCCTACACTCTACACTCTATACCATACACTCTATACCCTACACTCTATACCCTACATTCTATACCCTACACTCTATACCCTACACTCTATACCCTACACTCTACACTCTATATCCTACACTCTACACTCCATACCCTACACTCTATAACATACACTCTAAACCCTACACTCTATACCCTACACGCTACACTTTATACCCTACGCTCTATACCCTACACTCTATACCCTACACTCTATACCCTACACTCTACACTCTATACCCTACACTCTATAACATACACTCTATACCCTACACTCTATACCTTACACTCTATACCCTACACTCTACACTCTACACCCTACACTCTACACTCTATACCCTACACTCTATACCCTACAATCTATACCCTACACTCTATACCCTACACTCTATACCCTACACTCTACACTTTATACCCTACACTCTATAACCTACACTCTATACCCTACACTCTATACCCTACACTCAACACTCTATACCCTACACTCTATACCCTACACTATATACTCTATACCCTACACTCTATACCCTACACTCTATACCCTACAATCTATACCCTACACTCTATACCCTACACTCTATACCCTACACTCTATATCCCAACACTCTATACCCTACACTCTATACCCTACACTCTACACTCTATACCCTACACTATACACTCTATACCATACAATCTACACTCTATACCCTACACTCTATACCCTACACTCTACACTCTATACCCTACACACTATACCCTACTTTCTACACTCTATACCCTACACTCTACACTCTATACCCTACACTATATACCCTACACTCTATACCCTACAATCTACACTCTATATCCTACACTCTACACTCTATACCCTACACTCTATAACATACACTCTAAACCCTACACTCTATACCCTACACGCTACACTTTATACCCTACACTCTATACCCTACACTCTATACCCTACACTCTATACCCTACACTCTACACTCTATACCCTACACTCTATAACATACACTACCCTACACTCTATACCTTACACTCTATACCCTACACTCTACACTCTACACCCTACACTCTATACCCTACACTCTATACCCTACACTCTATACCCTACACTCTATACCCTACACTCTACACTTTATACCCTACACTCTATTACCTACACTCTATACCCTACACTCTATACCCTACACTCTATACCCTACACTCTATACCCTACACTCTATACCCTACACTATATACTCTATACCCTACACTCTATACCCTACACTCTATACCCTACAATATATACCCTACACTCTATACCCTACACTCTATACCCTACACTCTATATCCCAACACTCTATACCCTACACTCTATACCCTACACTCTACACTCTATACCCTACACTATACACTCTATACCCTACACTCTATACCATACAATCTACACTCTATACCCTACACTCTATACCCTACACTCTACACTCTATACCCTACACACTATACCCTACTTTCTACACTCCATACCCTACACTCTACACTCTATACCCTACACTCTATACCCTACAATCTTTACCATACACTCTATACCATACACTCTATACCCTACACTCTATACCCTACACTCTACACTCTATACCCTACACTCTATACCCTGCAATCTATACCCTACACTCTATACCCTACACTCTATATCATACACTCTATACCCTACACTCTACACTCTATACCCCACACTCTACACTCTATACCCTACACTCTACACCCTACACTCTATACCATACACTCTATTCCATACACTCTATACCCTACACTCTATACCCTACACTCTACACTCTAAAATCTATACCCTACTCTCTACACTCTATACCTTACACTTTATACCAAACACTCTATATCATACACTATATACCATACACTCTATATCATACACTCTATACCGTACACTCTATACCATACACTCTATACCCTACACTCTATACCCTACACTCTATACCCTACACTCTACACTCTGTACCCTACACTCTATACTATACACTCTACACCCTACACTCTATACCATACACTCTATACCCTACACTCAACACTCTATACTAAACCAACCTACAATACTTATGAATCCCAGAAGAGAGTATAAACCAAAAAAAACAGGAATCCCTAAAAAATAACTTTTAATAATACATCTAATAAGACCGTTTTTTCAAAGTATAAGATAAAATAGTATTAAATGTACCTATAAAGACCCTATGTCAAGCTATAATAAGCCCTGCCTGGCAGTGGAGGTAGGCACCCTAATTTACTGCGGTAGGCGCCCCCACTCCTCGACGGCTCACCCTACCAAGCCCTAAGAGATACCTATAATAAGGAAAAGCTGGTGGGCCCTATAAGAACCTATCAATAAACAACTACCTGACAGTGGAGGTTGGCACCCTAATTTACTGCGGTAGGCGCCCCCACTCAACGACGGCTGACCCTAGGGTCCCTAACCATCCCTAAATAAAGAGATAGACAAAAGATAATGTCCCACATATCACTCCAATACCCGTGAGAAAAAACAAAAAGCAGAACAAAATGCAAAAAAAAACTAAACACAAGAAACAACACAAAAAAAATTATATACATATGTATGATTTGTCAATGTATCAGAGGGGGCAATAAAAGATGCAATGTCTACAAAATAACGCCTCCCTCACTATAGAAATAGATAAATGTAGTTCACCTGAGTACAGGAACAAAGGCACTGTAGAGCATAATAACTAAACGAGCCATGCCCACCTAATAGAGTGCAGTCAGATGTTTAAACCCAACGGGTACATGGAGTGTAGAAAAGATATATGTTTTGTCCAAATAGGATAAAATAGCATATTAATGCCTATATTAAACAATAAGATATCATTATATACACTCCTACAGTAAATCTTGTTCAGTAACGTCCACATTAATCTCGTTTATATCTTGTTAAATATCGTCCACATTAATCTTATTAAATGTTGTCCACACTTGTACCACTGTCTTAGTGTGTCAGTGATAAGTGTAGAACACAGACTAAAACATGTCCTCCAAAATAGACAAAATATGCTATGTCAATAGTCATGGAAAAACTGGACAACAAGCATATAAAGTAGCAGACAAATGTTCACACTAGCCACACTCCATAGATATAGCAGTGTTAGATCAAAACGTGGACTAAGGTAACAGACAATACACGGTAGCAAAAGAAATTGATAAAGATCACACCCAATACACATATGGAGAGACTCCTTCATGCAAACAAACGAATAGAAAGGACTCTATCATCCAATTGGTACAGTGAGATAAGTAGCAAGATATACAGTCACCAATGTACTTATCTATTCACTGGGGTCTCTCGAGGTGTAGATCACAAAGCTACCGGAATATCAGATGGTTCATCACAAGTTGCCGAAATCAGCTGTCATCATGTTGTCCCAAAACAGTGCCCGACGCGTTTCTCCCCCATAGGGAATGACGGGGGTTCATCAGGGGTAGGCAGCCACACACGAAATAGAGGAGCTGTAAAGGTGTATGCCACTCACCATATCAATCTTTATATACTGATAGATAGTGCCGATAACCGGCTCCACGTGGAGTGAGCCGGAAGTGACGTTCTAGCGTGCGGCGCCTGCATCCAGCATAACACAGTAGCGACTGCTACATAATAGAGCGGCGTTGTAATGGCCGTACCAGCCGCGCATGCGCATAGGCAGATAAATAGAAAATAAAGGCGCATCCATGTACGGCTACAAGAAAATGGCCGCTGCAGCCAAAGCACACTGGAGCGGCTTACCACATAGCCGCCGCGCATGCGCATAGGCAAATAGATGGAGGATAGGGGTGCAATTACGTACCGCTACAAGAAAACAGCTGCAGCCATACATACGTATTGCTTGCCTCATATGATGTTAGGCAATGCCTATTAAAATGCTACTACAGGCAAAAAATACCAGCGGTAAATACAAATACACACACTAGAACATAATATACCGTATTAAAGCCACTACTAAAGTACCTATAATGGAAAGTGGCTATTTGAACAAAACGAAAATAAATACACGGTCATACAATAGTTAAATACAGAGAGAATCAACTAAATAGACCTCATTATGAACTATATAAATATATATGGCCATATGTTCATATACAGGAAAACCACGAAAAAGCAGCTAGATGAAACTAGCAAAGGATAACTGCTCATTCAGGCCAACAGGACTCATAGATCTGAGCAGGTAAATCCACCTAGACTCACGTTGTAGAATTCTCTTATCCAAATCCCCAAGTCTAGCCGAGGGAGTAATAACTTCAATGACTCTAAACGATACAGACCCAGTGTCACCCCCATGTTCAACATTGATGTGTCGTGCTATTGGTGTATCTCTCCCGTGTCTAATGTCTCCAAGGTGCTCACTAATGCGAACCCGAAATTCACGTTTGGTCTTTCCAACATAGTCCTTGGGACAGGAACACGTACACAGATACACCAAACCAACAGTTTTACAGTTCGCAAACTGCCTATTAGAAAAAATCCTTCCCGTAGCTGAACTACTAAATGTTTTAGACACCCCAATGTATTTACAGAAGGAACAGTGTCCACATTTAAAAGTACCAGTGGCTCTATTAGTTAACCACGTGCTTTGTTTTTTCGGGGGGACAAAATGACTATGGACAATACTATCCTTAATAGACCTCCCCCTCCTATATGTGATAGACGGATGTGGGGACACAAAACTGCCCGTAACAGGGTCCGATTTAAGTATCTGCCAATGTCGCTTAAAAATCTCAAAAACCCTCCTAGACTGGTCATCAAAAGTACCAATTAGCCGTGTAATGGCTGAACCATCAGTTTTGGTCTTAGGTATCAGTAGCGATGTTCTATTTGACCTACGTGCTGCAAGATAAGCAGAGTCAATCACGTCCTGCGGATATCCCCTATCTCTGAAACGATTTTGCAGTTCAAGTGACTTATACTCAAAGTCACTAAGGGAGGAACAGTTCCTCCGAAGTCGCAGGAACTGTCCCTTAGGGATACCTCTCTTTAGCGGAAAGGGGTGGTGGCTTTCCCATCTCAGTAAGCTATTAGTAGCTGTTGGTTTACGAAAAATTGTAGTACTGAGAGAGCCATCCATTTGTCTGCAAATTCTGACATCCAAGAAATTTATGCTCTGTCCCCCGATCTCGTAGGTGAAAAAAAGACCTTCAATGGTGGTATTGAGGTAATTAACGAAACCAGTAAAAGAACAGGCATCACCCTTCCACAAGACAAGAATATCATCTATGAAACGTCCCCAGAAAACAATCCTGGGGCTCCACGTTTCATCCTCGTCTTTGAAAACAAACACATACGCTAATTTGCTCCTGGGCTGGTGGGAGGATAATTTTGTTTTCAAAGACGAGGATGAAACGTGGAGCCCCAGGATTGTTTTCTGGGGACGTTTCATAGATGATATTCTTGTCTTGTGGAAGGGTGATGCCTGTTCTTTTACTGGTTTCGTTAATTACCTCAATACCACCATTGAAGGTCTTTTTTTCACCTACGAGATCGGGGGACAGAGCATAAATTTCTTGGATGTCAGAATTTGCAGACAAATGGATGGCTCTCTCAGTACTACAATTTTTCGTAAACCAACAGCTACTAATAGCTTACTGAGATGGGAAAGCCACCACCCCTTTCCGCTAAAGAGAGGTATCCCTAAGGGACAGTTCCTGCGACTTCGGAGGAACTGTTCCTCCCTTAGTGACTTTGAGTATAAGTCACTTGAACTGCAAAATCGTTTCAGAGATAGGGGATATCCGCAGGACGTGATTGACTCTGCTTATCTTGCAGCACGTAGGTCAAATAGAACATCGCTACTGATACCTAAGACCAAAACTGATGGTTCAGCCATTACACGGCTAATTGGTACTTTTGATGACCAGTCTAGGAGGGTTTTTGAGATTTTTAAGCGACATTGGCAGATACTTAAATCGGACCCTGTTACGGGCAGTTTTGTGTCCCCACATCCGTCTATCACATATAGGAGGGGGAGGTCTATTAAGGATAGTATTGTCCATAGTCATTTTGTCCCCCCGAAAAAACAAAGCACGTGGTTAACTAATAGAGCCACTGGTACTTTTAAATGTGGACACTGTTCCTTCTGTAAATACATTGGGGTGTCTAAAACATTTAGTAGTTCAGCTACGGGAAGGATTTTTTCTAATAGGCAGTTTGCGAACTGTAAAACTGTTGGTTTGGTGTATCTGTGTACGTGTTCCTGTCCCAAGGACTATGTTGGAAAGACCAAACGTGAATTTCGGGTTCGCATTAGTGAGCACCTTGGAGACATTAGACACGGGAGAGATACACCAATAGCACGACACATCAATGTTGAACATGGGGGTGACACTGGGTCTGTATCGTTTAGAGTCATTGAAGTTATTACTCCCTCGGCTAGACTTGGGGATTTGGATAAGAGAATTCTACAACGTGATTCTAGGTGGATTTACCTGCTCAGATCTATGAGTCCTGTTGGCCTGAATGAGCAGTTATCCTTTGCTAGTTTCATCTAGCTGCTTTTTCGTGGTTTTCCTGTATATGAACATATGGCCATATATATTTATATAGTTCATAATGAGGTCTATTTAGTTGATTCTCTCTGTATTTAACTATTGTATGACCGTGTATTTATTTTCGTTTTGTTCAAATAGCCACTTTCCATTATAGGTACTTTAGTAGTGGCTTTAATACGGTATATTATGTTCTAGTGTGTGTATTTGTATTTACCGCTGGTATTTTTTGCCTGTAGTAGCATTTTAATAGGCATTGCCTAACATCATATGAGGCAAGCAATACGTATGTATGGCTGCAGCTGTTTTCTTGTAGCGGTACGTAATTGCACCCCTATCCTCCATCTATTTGCCTATGCGCATGCGCGGCGGCTATGTGGTAAGCCGCTCCAGTGTGCTTTGGCTGCAGCGGCCATTTTCTTGTAGCCGTACATGGATGCGCCTTTATTTTCTATTTATCTGCCTATGCGCATGCGCGGCTGGTACGGCCATTACAACGCCGCTCTATTATGTAGCAGTCGCTACTGTGTTATGCTGGATGCAGGCGCCGCACGCTAGAACGTCACTTCCGGCTCACTCCACGTGGAGCCGGTTATCGGCACTATCTATCAGTATATAAAGATTGATATGGTGAGTGGCATACACCTTTACAGCTCCTCTATTTCGTGTGTGGCTGCCTACCCCTGATGAACCCCCGTCATTCCCTATGGGGGAGAAACGCGTCGGGCACTGTTTTGGGACAACATGATGACAGCTGATTTCGGCAACTTGTGATGAACCATCTGATATTCCGGTAGCTTTGTGATCTACACCTCGAGAGACCCCAGTGAATAGATAAGTACATTGGTGACTGTATATCTTGCTACTTATCTCACTGTACCAATTGGATGATAGAGTCCTTTTTATTCGTTTGTTTGCATGAAGGAGTCTCTCCATATGTGTATTGGGTGTGATCTTTATCAATTTCTTTTGCTACCGTGTATTGTCTGTTACCTTAGTCCACGTTTTGATCTAACACTGCTATATCTATGGAGTGTGGCTAGTGTGAACATTTGTCTGCTACTTTATATGCTTGTTGTCCAGTTTTTCCATGACTATTGACATAGCATATTTTGTCTATTTTGGAGGACATGTTTTAGTCTGTGTTCTACACTTATCACTGACACACTAAGACAGTGGTACAAGTGTGGACAACATTTAATAAGATTAATGTGGACGATATTTAACAAGATATAAACGAGATTAATGTGGACGTTACTGAACAAGATTTACTGTAGGAGTGTATATAATGATATCTTATTGTTTAATATAGGCATTAATATGCTATTTTATCCTATTTGGACAAAACATATATCTTTTCTACACTCCATGTACCCGTTGGGTTTAAACATCTGACTGCACTCTATTAGGTGGGCATGGCTCGTTTAGTTATTATGCTCTACAGTGCCTTTGTTCCTGTACTCAGGTGAACTACATTTATCTATTTCTATAGTGAGGGAGGCGTTATTTTGTAGACATTGCATCTTTTATTGCCCCCTCTGATACATTGACAAATCATACATATGTATATAATTTTTTTTGTGTTGTTTCTTGTGTTTAGTTTTTTTTTGCATTTTGTTCTGCTTTTTGTTTTTTCTCACGGGTATTGGAGTGATATGTGGGACATTATCTTTTGTCTATCTCTTTATTTAGGGATGGTTAGGGACCCTAGGGTCAGCCGTCGTTGAGTGGGGGCGCCTACCGCAGTAAATTAGGGTGCCAACCTCCACTGTCAGGTAGTTGTTTATTGATAGGTTCTTATAGGGCCCACCAGCTTTTCCTTATTATAGGTATCTCTTAGGGCTTGGTAGGGTGAGCCGTCGAGGAGTGGGGGCGCCTACCGCAGTAAATTAGGGTGCCTACCTCCACTGCCAGGCAGGGCTTATTATAGCTTGACATAGGGTCTTTATAGGTACATTTAATACTATTTTATCTTATACTTTGAAAAAACGGTCTTATTAGATGTATTATTAAAAGTTATTTTTTAGGGATTCCTGTTTTTTTTTGGTTTATACACTCAACACTCTATACCATACACTCTATACTGTACACTCTATACCATACACTCTACACCCTACACTCTATACCATGCACTCTATACCCTACACTCTACACTCTATACCCTACACTCTATACCCTACAATCTATACCCTACACCCTACGCTCTAAACGCTACACTCTATACCCTACACTCTACACTCTATACCGTACACTATATTCCATACACTCTATTCCATACACTCTATAACCTGCACTCTATACCCTACACTATACACTCTATACCCTACACTCTACACCATACTCTCTATACCCTACACTCTACACTCTATTCCCTACACTCTATACCATACATTCTATACCCTACACTCTATACCCCACACTCTATACCCTACACTCTATACTCTACACTCTATACCCTACACTCTATACCATACACTCTATACCCTACACTCTACACTCTATTCCCTACACTCTATACCATACACTCTATACCCTACACTCTATACCCTACACTCTATACCCTACACTATACACTCTATACCCTACACTCTACACTCTATACCATACACTCTATACCCTAAACTCTATACCCTACACTCTACACTCTATACCCTACACTCTATACCCTACACTCTATACCCTACACTCTATACCATACACTCTATACCCTACACTCTACACTCTATACCCTACACTCTATACCCTACACTCTAAACCCTACACTCTATACCCTACACTATACACTCTATACCCTACACTCTACACCATACACTCTATACCCTATACTCTATACCCTACATTGTACTCTCTATACCCTACAATCTATACCCTACACTTTATACCCTACACTCTATACCCTACACTCTACACCGTACACTCTATACCATACACTCTATACCCTACACTCTATACCCTACACTCTATACCCTACACTCTACACTCTATACCCTACACTCTATACCATACACTCTATACCCTACACTCTATACCCTACACTCTACACCCTACACTCTATACCATACACTCTATTCCATACACTCTATACCCTACACTCTATACCCTAAACTCTACACTCTATACCCTACACTCTACACTCAATACCCTACACTCTATACCCTACACTCTATACCCTACACTCTATACACTACACTCTATACCCTACACTCTATAGCCCAACACTCTATACCGTACACTCTATACCCTGCACTCTATACCCTACACTCTACACTCTATACCCTACACTCTATACCCTACACTCTAATCCCTACACTCTACACTCTATACCCTACACTCTATACCCTACACTCTATACCATACACTCTATACCCTACACTCTATACCCTACACTCTACACTCTATACCCTACACTCTACACTCTATACCCTACAGTCTACACTCTATATCCTACACTCTACACTCTATACCCTACACTCTATACCCTACACTCTATACCCTACACCCTATACCCTACACTCTACAGTTTATACCCTACACGCTATACCCTACACTCTATACCCTACACTATATACTCTATACCCTACACTCTTTACCCTACACTCTATACCCTTCAATCTATACCCTACACTCTATACCCTACACTCTATACCCTACACTCTATATCCCAACACTCTATACCCTACACTCTATACCCTACACTCTACACTCTATACCCTACACTATACACTCTATACCCTACACTCTATACCATACAATCTACACTCTATACCCTACACTCTATACCCTACACACTATACCCTACTTTCTACACTCTATACCCTACACTCTACACTCTATACCCTACACTCTATACCCTACAATCTATACCATACACTCTATACCATACACTCTATACCCTACACTCTATACCCTACACTCTACACTCTATACCCTACACTCTATAACATACACTCTATACCCTACACTCTATACCTTACACTCTATACCCTACACTCTCCACTCTACACCCTACACTCTACACTCTATACCCTACACTCTATACCCTGCACTCTACACTTTATACCCTACACTCTATACCCTACACTCTATACCCTACACTCTATACCCTACACTCTACACTCTATACCCTACACTTTATACCCTACACTATATACTCTATACCCTACTCTCTATACCCTTCACTCTATACCCTACACTCTATACCCTACACTCTACACTCTATACCCTACACTTTATACTCTATACCCTACACTCTATACCCTTCACTCTATACCCTGCATTCTATACCCTACACTCTATACTCTACACTCTATACCCTACACTCTATATCCCAACACTCTATACCCAACACTCTATACCCTACACTCTACACTCTATACCCTACACTATACACTCTATACCCTACACTCTATACCATACAATCTACACTCTATACCCTACACTCTATACCCTACACTCTACACTCTATAACCTACACACTATACCCTACTTTCTACACTCTATACCCTACACTCTACACTCTATACCATACACTCTATACCCTACACACTGTACCCTACTTTCTACACTCTATACCCTACACTCTATACCCTATACTCTACACTCTATACCCTACAATCTATAACATACACTCTATACCCTACACTCTATACCTTACACTCTATACCCTACACTCTCCACTCTACACCCTACACTCTACACTCTATACCGTACACTCTATACCCTACACTCTACACTTTATACCCTACACTCTATACCCTACACTCTATACCCTACACTCTATACCCTACACTATACTCTATACCCTACACTCTATACCCTACACTCTTTACCCTACAATCTATACCCTACACTCTATACCCGACACTCTATACCCTACACTCTATATCCCAACACTCTATACCCTACACTCTATACCCTACACTCTACAGTCTATACCCTACACTATACACTCTATACCCTACACTCTATACCATACAATCTACACTCTATACCCTACACTCTTTACCCTACACTCTACACTCTATACCCTACACACTATACCCTACTTTCTACACTCTATACCCTACACTCTACACTCTATACCATACACTCTATACCCTACACTCTATACCCTACATTCTATACCCTACACTATATACCCTACACTCTATACCCTACACTCTACACTCTATATCCTACACTCTACACTCCATACCCTACACTCTATAACATACACTCTAAACCCTACACTCTATACCCTACACGCTACACTTTATACCCTACGCTCTATACCCTACACTCTATACCCTACACTCTATACCCTACACTCTACACTCTATACCCTACACTCTATAACATACACTCTATACCCTACACTCTATACCTTACACTCTATACCCTACACTCTACACTCTACACCCTACACTCTACACTCTATACCCTACACTCTATACCCTACACTCTATACCCTACACTCTACACTTTATACCCTACACTCTATAACCTACACTCTATACCCTACACTCTATACCCTACACTATATACTCTATACCCTACACTCTATACCCTACACTCTATACCCTACAATCTATACCCTACACTCTATACCCTACACTCTATACCCTACACTCTATACCCTACACTCTATACCCTACACTCTATATCCCAACACTCTATACCCTACACTCTATACCCTACACTCTACACTCTATACCCTACACTATACACTCTATACCCTACACTCTATACCATACAATCTACACTCTATACCCTACACTCTATACCCTACACTTTACACTCTATACCCTACACACTATACCCTACTTTCTACACTCTATACCCTACACTCTACACTCTATACCCTACACTATATACCCTACACTCTATACCCTACACTCTACACTCTATATCCTACACTCTACACTCTATACCCTACACTCTATAACATACACTCTAAACCCTACACTCTATACCCTACACGCTACACTTTATACCCTACACTCTATACCCTACACTCTATACCCTACACTCTATACCCTACACTCTACACTCTATACCCTACACTCTATAACATACACTACCCTACACTCTATACCTTACACTCTATACCCTACACTCTACACTCTACACCCTACACTCTACACTCTATACCCTACACTCTATACCCTACACTCTATACCCTACACTCTATACCCTACACTCTACACTTTATACCCTACACTCTATTACCTACACTCTATACCCTACACTCTATACCCTACACTCTATACCCTACACTCTATACCCTACACTATATACTCTATACCCTACACTATATACTCTATACCCTACACTCTATACCCTACACTCTATACCCTACAATATATACCCTACACTCTATACCCTACACTCTATACCCTACACTCTATATCCCAACACTCTATACCCTACACTCTATACCCTACACTCTACACTCTATACCCTACACTATACACTCTAGACCCTACACTCTATACCATACAATCTACACTCTATACCCTACACTCTATACCCTACACTCTACACTCTACACCCTACACTCTACACTCTATACCCTACACTCTATACCCTACACTCTATACCCTACACTCTATACCCTACACTCTACACTTTATACCCTACACTCTATACCCTACACTCTATACCCTACACTCTATTCCCTACACTCTACACTCTATACCCTACACTCTATACCCTACACTATATACTCTATACCCTACACTCTATACCCTACACTCTTTACCCTACAATCTATACCCTACACTCTATACCCTACACTCTATACCCTACACTCTATACCCTACACTCTACACTTTATACCCTACACTCTATACCCTACACTCTACACTCTATACCCTACACTCTATACCCTACACTCTATACCCTACACTCTATACCCTACACTCTATACCCTACACTCTACACTCTATACCCTACACTCTATACCCTACACTATATACTCTATACCCTACACTCTATACCCTACACTCTATACCCTACAATCTATACCCTACACTCTATACCCTACACTCTATACCCTACACTCTATATCCCAACACTATATACCCTACACTCTATACCCTACACTCTATACCCTACACTCTTTACCCTACAATCTATACCCTACACTCTATACCCGACACTCTATACCCTACACTCTATATCCCAACACTCTATACCCTACACTCTATACCCTACACTCTATACCCTACACTATACACTCTATACCCTACACTCTATACCATACAATCTACACTCTATACCCTACACTCTTTACCCTACACTCTACACTCTATACCCTACACACTATACCCTACTTTCTACACTCTATACCCTACACTCTACACTCTATACCATACACTCTATACCCTACACTCTATACCCTACATTCTATACCCTACACTATATACCCTACACTCTATACCCTACACTCTACACTCTATATCCTACACTCTACACTCCATACCCTACACTCTATAACATACACTCTAAACCCTACACTCTATACCCTACACGCTACACTTTATACCCTACGCTCTATACCCTACACTCTATACCCTACACTCTATACCCTACACTCTATACCCTACACTCTACACTCTATACCCTACACTCTATAACATACACTCTATACCCTACACTCTATACCTTACACTCTATACCCTACACTCTACACTCTACACCCTACACTCTACACTCTATACCCTACACTCTATACCCTACACTCTATACCCTACACTCTATACCCTACACTCTACACTTTATACCCTACACTCTATAACCTACACTCTATACCCTACACTCTATACCCTACACTCTACACTCTATACCCTACACTCTATACCCTACACTATATACTCTATACCCTACACTCTATACCCTACACTCTATACCCTACAATCTATACCCTACACTCTATACCCTACACTCTATACCCTACACTCTATATCCCAACACTCTATACCCTACACTCTATACCCTACACTCTACACTCTATACCCTACACTATACACTCTATACCCTACACTCTATACCATACAATCTACACTCTATACCCTACACTCTATACCCTACACTCTACACTCTATACCCTACACACTATACCCTACTTTCTACACTCTATACCCTACACTCTACACTCTATACCCTACACTATATACCCTACACTCTATACCCTACACTCTACACTCTATATCCTACACTCTACACTCTATACCCTACACTCTATAACATACACTCTAAACCCTACACTCTATACCCTACACGCTACACTTTATACCCTACACTCTATACCCTACACTCTATACCCTACACTCTATACCCTACACTCTACACTCTATACCCTACACTCTATAACATACACTACCCTACACTCTATACCTTACACTCTATACCCTACACTCTACACTCTACACCCTACACTCTACACCCTACACTCTATAACATACACTACCCTACACTCTATACCTTACACTCTATACCCTACACTCTACACTCTACACCCTACACTCTACACTCTATACCCTACACTCGATACCCTACACTCTATACCCTACACTCTATACCCTACACTCTACACTTTATACCCTACACTCTATTACCTACACTCTATACCCTACACTCTATACCCTACACTCTATACCCTACACTCTATACCCTACACTATATACTCTATACCCTACACTATATACTCTATACCCTACACTCTATACCCTACACTCTATACCCTACAATATATACCCTACACTCTATACCCTACACTCTATACCCTACACTCTATATCCCAACACTCTATACCCTACACTCTATACCCTACACTCTACACTCTATACCCTACACTATACACTCTAGACCCTACACTCTATACCATACAATCTACACTCTATACCCTACACTCTATACCCTACACTCTACACTCTACACCCTACACTCTACACTCTATACCCTACACTCTATACCCTACACTCTATACCCTACACTCTATACCCTACACTCTACACTTTATACCCTACACTCTATACCCTACACTCTATACCCTACACTCTATTCCCTACACTCTACACTCTATACCCTACACTCTATACCCTACACTATATACTCTATACCCTACACTCTATACCCTACACTCTTTACCCTACAATCTATACCCTACACTCTATACCCTACACTCTATACCCTACACTCTATACCCTACACTCTACACTTTATACCCTACACTCTATACCCTACACTCTACACTCTATACCCTACACTCTATACCCTACACTCTATACCCTACACTCTATACCCTACACTCTACACTCTATACCCTACACTCTATACCCTACACTATATAATCTATACCCTACACTCTATACCCTACACTCTATACCCTACAATCTATACCCTACACTCTATACCCTACACTCTATACCCTACACTCTATATCCCAACACTATATACCCTACACTCTATACCCTACACTCTACACTCTATATCCTACACTATACACTCTATACCCTACACTCTATACCATACAATCTACACTCTATACCCTACACTCTATACCCTACACTCTATACCCCACACACTATACCCTACTTTCTACACTCTATACCCTACACTCTACACTCTATACCCTACACTCTATACCCTACAATCTATACCATACACTCTATACCATACACTCTATACCCTACACTCTATACCCTACACTCTATACCCTACAATCTATACCCTACACTCTATACCCGACACTCTATACCCTACACTCTATATCCCAACACTCTATACCCTACACTCTATACCCTACACTCTACACTCTATACCCTACACTATACATTCTATACCCTACACTCTATACCATACAATCTACACTCTATACCCTACACTCTATACCCTACACTCTACACTCTATACCCTACACACTATACCCTACTTTCTACACTCTATACCCTACACTCTACACTCTATACCATACACTCTATACCCTACACTCTATACCCTACACTATATACCCTACACTCTATACCCTACACTCTATACCCTACACTCTATATTCTACACTCTATACTCTATACCCTACACTCTATAACATACACTCTAAACCCTACACTCTATACCCTACACTCTACACTTTATACCCTACACTCTATACCCTACACTCTATACCCTACACTCTATACCCTTCTCTATACCCTACACTCTACACTCTATACCCTACACTCTATAACATACACTCTATACCCTACACTCTATACCTTACACTCTATACCCTACACTCTACACTCTACACCCTACACTCTACACTCTATACCCTACACTCTATACCCTACACTCTATACCCTACACTCTATACCCTACACTCTACACTTTATACCCTACACTCTATACCCTACACTCTATACCCTACACTCTATTCCCTACACTCTACACTCTATACCCTACACTCTATACCCCACACTATATACTCTATACCCTACACTCTATACCCTACACTCTTTACCCTACAATCTATACCCTACACTCTATACCCTACACTCTATATCCCAACACTCTATACCCTACACTCTATACCCTACACTCTACACTCTATACCCTACACTATACACTCTATACACTACACTCTATACCATACAATCTACACTCTATACCCTACACTCTATACCCTACACTCTACACTCTATACCCTACACACTATACCCTACTTTCTACACTCTATACCCTACACTCTACACTCTATACCCTACACTCTATACCCTACACTATATACTCTATACCCTACACTCTATACCCTACACTCTATACCCTACAATCTATACCCTACACTCTATACCCTACACTCTATACCCTACACTCTACACTCTATACCCTACACACTATACCCTACTTTCTACACTCTATACCCTACACTCTACACTCTATACACTACACTATATACCCTACACTCTATACCCTACACTCTACACTCTATATCCTACACTCTACACTCTATACCCTACACTCTATAACATACACTCTAAACCCTACACTCTATACCCTACACGCTACACTTTATACCCTACACTCTATACCCTACACTCTATACCCTACACTCTATACCCTACACTCTACACTCTATACCCTACACTCTATAACATACACTACCCTACACTCTATACCTTACACTCTATACCCTACACTCTACACTCTACACCCTACATTCTACACTCTATACCCTACACTCTATACCCTACACTCTATACCCTACACTCTATACCCTACACTCTACACTTTATACCCTACACTCTATTACCTACACTCTATACCCTACACTCTATACCCTACACTCTATACCCTACACTCTATACCCTACACTATATACTCTATACCCTACACTATATACTCTATACCCTACACTCTATACCCTACACTCTATACCCTACAATATATACCCTACACTCTATACCCTACACTCTATACCCTACACTCTATATCCCAACACTCTATACCCTACACTCTATACCCTACACTCTACACTCTATACCCTACACTATACACTTTAGACCCTACACTCTATACCATACAATCTACACTCTATACCCTACACTCTATACCCTACACTCTACACTCTACACCCTACACTCTACACTCTATACCCTACACTCTATACCCTACACTCTATACCCTACACTCTATACCCTACACTCTACACTTTATACCCTACACTCTATACCCTACACTCTATACCCTACACTCTATTCCCTACACTCTACACTCTATACCCTACACTCTATACCCTACACTATATACTCTATACCCTACACTCTATACCCTACACTCTTTACCCTACAATCTATACCCTACACTCTATACCCTACACTCTATACCCTACACTCTATACCCTACACTCTACACTTTATACCCTACACTCTATACCCTACACTCTACACTCTATACCCTACACTCTATACCCTACACTCTATACCCTACACTCTATACCCTACACTCTACACTCTATACCCTACACTCTATACCCTACACTATATACTCTATACCCTACACTCTATACCCTACACTCTATACCCTACAATCTATACCCTACACTCTATACCCTACACTCTATACCCTACACTCTATATCCCAACACTATATACCCTACACTCTATACCCTACACTCTACACTCTATATCCTACACTATACACTCTATACCCTACACTCTATACCATACAATCTACACTCTATACCCTACACTCTATACCCTACACTCTACACTCTATACCCCACACACTATACCCTACTTTCTACACTCTATACCCTACACTCTACACTCTATACCCTACACTCTATACCCTACAATCTATACCATACACTCTATACCATACACTCTATACCCTACACTCTATACCCTACACTCTATACCCTACAATCTATACCCTACACTCTATACCCGACACTCTATACCCTACACTCTATATCCCAACACTCTATACCCTACACTCTATACCCTACACTCTACACTCTATACCCTACACTATACACTCTATACCCTACACTCTATACCATACAATCTACACTCTATACCCTACACTCTATACCCTACACTCTACACTCTATACCCTACACACTATACCCTACTTTCTACACTCTATACCCTACACTCTACACTCTATACCATACACTCTATACCCTACACTCTATACCCTACACTCTACACTCTATACCATACACTCTATACCCTACACTCTATACCCTACACTATATACCCTACACTCTATACCCTATACTCTATACCCTACACTCTATATTCTACACTCTATACTCTATACCCTACACTCTATAACATACACTCTAAACCCTACACTCTATACCCTACACTCTACACTTTATACCCTACACTCTATACCCTACACTCTATACCCTACACTCTATACCCTACTCTATACCCTACACTCTACACTCTATACCCTACACTCTATAACATACACTCTATACCCTACACTCTATACCTTACACTCTATACCCTACACTCTACACTCTACACCCTACACTCTACACTCTATACCCTACACTCTATACCCTACACTCTATACCCTACACTCTACACTTTATACCCTACACTCTATACCCTACACTCTATACCCTACACTCTATTCCCTACACTCTACACTCTATACCCTACACTCTATACCCTACACTATATACTCTATACCCTACACTCTATACCCTACACTCTTTACCCTACAATCTATACCCTACACTCTATACCCTACACTCTATATCCCAACACTCTATACCCTACACTCTATACCCTACACTCTACACTCTATACCCTACACTATACACTCTATACACTACACTCTATACCATACAATCTACACTCTATACCCTACACTCTATACCCTACACTCTACACTCTATACCCTACACACTATACCCTACTTTCTACACTCTATACCCTACACTCTACACTCTATACCCTACACTCTATACCCTACACTATATACTCTATACCCTACACTCTATACCCTACACTCTATACCCTACAATCTATACCCTACACTCTATACCCTACACTCTATACCCTACACTCTACACTCTATACCCTACACTCTAAACCCTACACTCTATACCCTGCAATCTATACCATACACTCTATACCCTACACTCTATATCATACACTCTATACCCTACACTCTACACTCTATACCCCACACTCTACACTCTATACCCTACACTCTACACCCTACACTCTATACCATACACTCTATTCCATACACTCTATACCCTACGCTCTATACCCTACACTCTACACTCTAAAATCTATACCCTACTCTCTACACTCTATACCTTACACTCTATACCAAACACTCTATACCCTACACTATATACCATACACTCTATGTCATACACTCTATACCGTACACTCTATACCATACACTCTATACCCTACACTCTATACCCTACACTCTATACCCTACACTCTATACTATACACTCTACACCCTACACTCTATACCATACACTCTATACCCTACACTCTACACTCTATACCATACACTCTATACTGTACACTCTATACCATACACTCTACACCCTACACTCTATACCATGCACTCTGTACCCTACACTATATACCCTACACTCTACACTCTATACCCTACACTCTATACCCTACAATCTATACCCTACATCCTACGCTCTATACCCTACACTCTATACCCTACACTCTACACTCTATACCGTACACTATATTCCATACACTCTATTCCATACACTCTATACCCTGCACTCTATACCCTACACTATACACTCTATACCCTACACTCTACACCATACACTCTATACCCTACACTCTACACTCTATTCCCTACACTCTATACCATACATTCTATACCCTACACTCTATACCCTACACTCTACACTCTATACCCTACACTCTATACCCTACACTCTATACTCTACACTCTATACCCTACACTCTATACCATACACTCTATACCCTACACTCTACACTCTATACCCTACACTCTATACCCTACACTCTATACCCTACACTCTACACTTTATACCCTACACTCTATACCCTACACTCTATACCCTACACTCTATACCCTACACTCTATACCCTACACTCTACACCCTACACTATATACTCTATACCCTACACTCTATACCCTACACTCTATACCCTACAATCTACACTCTATAACCTACACTCTACACTCTATACCCTACACACTATACCCTACTTTCTACACTCTATACCCTACACTCTACACTCTATACCCTACACTCTATACCCTACAATCTATACCATATGTAGGGATTCGAACTGAAATCTAAGAGTGGACCCTCTGGGTCGTGACTCTAGAGCCCCCGGGGTCGAGCGGACCGGATGGAGTCACCCCCTATACAGGGAGCGTTAGGAGCAGGACCTCGGAGGAATGGAGACACAACAGCTAGAGCCAAAGGGACGACCCAAGATAGAGACTACAGAGCTATTAGAATGACGGGGAATAATAGGAAAACAGGACTTAACTGATAAAGACAGGAACACAGGCGATGACGGGCAAGGCTGGACCACAGGACTTGGCAGGAGACGGCAGGAACACGGAACTTGGCAGGAACACAGCAGGAACACGGAACTTGGTGGAACACAGCAGGAACACGGAACTTGGCAGTAGACGGCAGGAACACGGAACTTGGTGGAACACAGCAGGAACACTGAACTTGGTGGAACACAGCAGGAACACGGAACTTGGTGGAACACAGCAGGAACACAGAACTTGGCAGTAGACGGCAGGAACACGGAACTTGGTGGAACACAGCAGGAACACGGAACTTGGTGGAACACAGCAGGAACACGGAACTTGGCAGTAGACGGCAGGAACACGGAACTTGGTAGGACACAGCAGGAACACGGAACTTGGCAGGACACAGCAGGAACACGGGACTAGGCTGGACAAAACACTGAAACAAAGCGAAGACTGAGCAGGGAAACAGGAATGGCGAAAGGGAGCCTAGGACATAGGGACACTGATGGCAGACAGTGCACCTACAAAGCACTGAGTTTTGCTTTGCTTTGGGAGTTTTGGAGGAAGACTCGCTGGGAAGATTGTTATATGAGAATTCAGCCCAGGGGAGAAGAGAGACCCAGTCATCTTGGTGTGCATTGGAGAAATGTCGCAGATATGTAGTCAGAACTTGATTAACTCGCTCCACTTGTCCGTTGGACTGAGGATGATAGGCGGAAGAAAAGTCCAAGTTAACCTTCAATAGACTGCAGAGAGCTCTCCAAAAACGTGAGGTAAATTGTACTCCACGGTCTGAGACGATATGATGTGGAAAACCATGAAGACGGAAGATTTGGTGTAAAAAGATCTTTGCCAACTCAGGAGCGGAAGGCAGACCAGGTAAAGCGATGAAGTGAGCCATCTTAGAGAACCGATCTACAACAACCAAGATGACAGAGCAATTCGAGGAACAAGGTAGATCAGTGATGAAGTCCATAGCTATATGACTCCAAGGAACGGAAGGCACAGGCAGAGGATGCAGGAGACCGGAAGGAAGTTGCCTAGGGACTTTATTTTTTGCACAAGAAGGACAAGAAGCGATGAATTTGGTGACATCTTGTCGGAGAGATGGCCACCAGTAGTGCCGAGAGATCAGTGAGAGTGTCTTCTTGACTCCTACATGTCCTGCAATTTTGGAGGAGTGACCCCAACATAAAACTCTCTCCTTGTCTTGATTAGCCACAAGAGTCTTGCCAGGAGGAGTTGAGAATACTCTTAGAGGAGCAAGAGTGACGATCTTCGCAGGATCAATGATGTGAGCCGGAGAATCCTCAATGTCTTGAGGCTGAAAGGATCTTGAGAGAGCATCTGCCTTGACATTCTTATTTCCGGGTCGGAAATGAAGTTCAAATTCAAATCGTCCGAAGAATAAAGACCATCTGGCTTGTCGTGGATTTAGTCTTTGAGCTGACTGAATATAGGCCAGATTCTTGTGGTCTGTGTAAATGGTGAATGGATGAAGGGACCCTTCAAGGAGATAACGCCATTCCTCCAAGGCTAGCTTGATGGCCAATAGTTCTTTATCTCCTATAGAGTAGTTACGCTCAGGAGCGGAAAAGGTTTTAGAAAAAAAACCACAGGTCACCAAACGTCCGGACGAGGATCTTTGCAGAAGTACAGCTCCAGCTCCAATAGAGGATGCGTCGACCTCAAGGACAAACGGTCTTTTAGCATCGGGACGATGAAGCACAGGGGCCGTAGCGAAACTTTGTTTAAGAGACAAAAAGGACTCTTCAGCCTCAGGGGTCCAAAGACTGGAGTTGACTACCTTGTGAACTAGAGCAGAGATTGGCTTGGTCATAGAAGAAAAATGAGGAATAAATTGTCTATAGTAGTTGGCAAAGCCAAGAAAACGTTGGATTGCTTTTGTTCCAAGAGGACGGGGCCAATTCAGGACAGCAGAAACCTTCTCTGGATCCATCTCTAAGCCAGATCTTGAGACAATATATCCAAGGAAGGGAAGGGAAGATTGTTCAAAGACGCACTTCTCAATCTTAGCGAACAGAAGATTCTCTCTTAGCCTTTGCAGAACACGACGGACATCTCGCCTGTGAGTGGAGAGATCCGGAGAAAAGATGAGAATGTCGTCAAGGTAAACTACGACTGAGGAGTAGAGAAGATCCCGAAATACATCGTTTACAAATTCCTGGAAAACCGCGGGGGCGTTGCAGAGACCAAACGGCATAACTAAATATTCGTAGTGACCGTCACGAGTATTGAAAGCAGTCTTCCACTCATCACCTGCACGAATACGAACCAGATTGTATGCGCCACGTAGATCAAGTTTGGTAAAAATTTGCGCACCCCGAAGACGGTCGAAGAGTTCCGGAATGAGTGGCAGAGGATATTTGTTCTTCACCGTGATGTTGTTTAGGCCTCGATAATCAATGCAGGGACGGAGAGAACCGTCTTTCTTCTTAACGAAAAAAAACCCTGCTCCGGCCGGAGAAGAAGACTTGCGGATGAATCCTTTAGCAAGATTTTCTTGAATGTACTCAAACATAGCTTGAGTCTCAGCAGGAGAGAGAGGATAGATTCTGCCCCTGGGCGGATTAGTTCCAGGCACGAGATCTATGGGACAATCATAGAGACGGTGAGGCGGAAGCTCCTCAGCCTCCTTCTTGTTGAAGACATCAGAAAAAGCGCTGTAGACAGAGGGTAAGGCAGAAAAAGAAGAGGTAGGAGAATTAGAGGAAGATCCCACAGGACGCACCGGCAGCAGACAACGTTCCCGACAAAGCTCACCCCAGCGCAAGATATTACCATTGCGCCAATCTAAAATGGGCTCGTGGTTCCGTAACCAAGGAAGACCTAAGAGCATAGGATGAGACAGACCCGCTAAAACATAAAATGCAATTCTCTCCTTGTGCAGAGCCCCAACCTGAAGTTCCACCTCAAGTGTCACTTGAGTAATGGTCTCCTGTAAAGGTTTACCATCCACAGATGCAAGAATCACAGGAGCCTCTAAGGTTTTGACTGGAACGGAGAATTTCAAAACCTCTTCCAACCTGATAAAATTCCCTGCAGCGCCCGAATCCACATACGCATCCAGAGAAATGCCCTTGCCCGCAATATGCAACAGCACGGACAAAGTAAGGGGTTGAGAGGGATCACACACACCTAGGGAGGCCTCTCTTACCTGACCTAGGCGGAGGAGTTTTCCGGACGTTCAGGGCAAGAATGCAATAAATGAGCAGCACTCCCGCAGTAAAAACATAAGCCCTGAGTGCGTCTCTCTTTACGACGTTGTTCAGACATCTTAAGACGGTCCACTTGCATAGGTTCCGGTGTGGACGCCTGAGAGGAAGCTCTAGGCTGTGGGCTGAGTGGCTTACGGGCGGCAGGAGAAGGACGAAGAGATCTCCGCTCGCGGGTGCGTTCTTGGAACCGAAGGTCAATGCGGGTAGCTAAAGAAATTAATTCCTCCAACACTGTAGGGGTGTCCCGACCAGCTAACTCATCCTTTATGCGCCCAGAGAGGCCCCGCCAGAAAGCACCTACCAAAGCCTCATTGTTCCAGCCCAAGTCAGAGGAGAGGGTGCGGAACTGAATAGCGTACTGACCTACGGATAGCGATCCCTGCTGGAGAGAAAACAGCGCCTCAGTAGTAGAGACCAGACGTCCAGGTTCGTCAAAGACCAGACGGAAAGTCTCCAAAAATTCTGACAACCGGGAGACTAGGGGATCGTCTCGCTCCCAGAGTGGATTAACCCATGCCAAGGCGTCACCCTCCAGATGGGAAATGAGGAAAGCAACCTTGGACCGATCCGTTGGGTAATGCTGGGGCAGAAGCTCAAAATGAAGACGGCATTGGTTTAAAAATCCTCGGCAAGATTTAGGATCCCCATTGTACCGAGGCGGTTTAGCCAAGCGGGGTGGAGGGTGGGACGCAGGAGCAGAAGTAGAAGCGGCCGTCTGGATAGAAAGCAGCCGATCGTCTATTGAAGACATATAACTAAGTATATGGGCCTGGGTGTCACGCTGCTGAGCTAACTCTTGCTGTAAGCCAATGAGTAGAGCGGCGTTGCCAGGATCAGAGGGCAGGAGCAAAGACAAGCGAGAGTCCATAGCTTTCAAAAAGGACATTATTCGGGACTGATTCTCCCGAAAAAAAGTAGTTCTTTTTGCGCAGCAGAGGCCCCAGCGGGGTCCATGGCCTTTGCTTACTGTAGGGATTCGAACTGAAATCTAAGAGTGGACCCTCTGGGTCGTGACTCTAGAGCCCCCGGGGTCGAGCGGACCAGATGGAGTCACCCCCTATACAGGGAGCGTTAGGAGCAGGACCTCGGAGGAATGGAGACACAACAGCTAGAGCCAAAGGGACGACCCAAGATAGAGACTACAGAGCTATTAGAATGACGGGGAATAATAGGAAAACAGGACTTAACTGATAAAGACAGGAACACAGGCGATGACGGGCAAGGCTGGACCACAGGACTTGGCAGGAGACGGCAGGAACACGGAACTTGGCAGGAACACAGCAGGAACACGGAACTTGGTGGAACACAGCAGGAACACGGAACTTGGCAGTAGACGGCAGGAACACGGAACTTGGTGGAACACAGCAGGAACACGGAACTTGGCAGTAGACGGCAGGAACACGGAACGTGGTGGAACACAGCAGGAACACGGAACTTGGTGGAACACAGCAGGAACACGGAACTTGGTGGAACACAGCAGGAACACGGAACTTGGCAGTAGACGGCAGGAACACGGAACTTGGTGGAACACAGCAGGAACACGGAACTTGGCAGTAGACGGCAGGAACACGGAACTTGGTGGAACACAGCAGGAACACGGAACTTGGTGGAACACAGCAGGAACACGGAACTTGGTGGAACACAGCAGGAACACGGAACTTGGCAGTAGACGGCAGGAACACGGAACTTGGTGGAACACAGCAGGAACACGGAACTTGGTGGAACACAGCAGGAACACGGAACTTGGCAGTAGACGGCAGGAACACGGAACTTGGTAGGACACAGCAGGAACACGGAACTTGGCAGGACACAGCAGGAACACGGGACTAGGCTGGACAAAACACTGAAACAAAGCGAAGACTGAGCAGGGAAACAGGAATGGCGAAAGGGAGCCTAGGACATAGGGACACTGACGGCAGACAGTGCACCTACAAAGCAAAGGCGTCTTACCTAGGGAGACGCCGGGAAGAAATACCCGATGGGCGCCGCCATGTTGGGGCGGAGCCACCGGGTCGCGACCTCCCAGAGGGCTCAGCGGCGGAGGAGACGCGACTGCGCATGCGCAGGGAGACTGGACGCCGAGAGCCGGCGAAGGAGGAAGCAGAGCGGCGCTGGACAGGAGAGCGAGTGCGCCGAGGGATGTGAGAAGCCGGGTAAGTATGCGCAGCGATCGTAACACCATACACTCTATACCATACACTCTATACCCTACACTCTATACACTACACTCTACACCCTACACTCTATACCCTACACTCTATACCCTGCAATCTATACCATACACTCTATACCCTACACTCTATATCATACACTCTATACCCTACACTCTACACTCTATACCCCACACTCTATACCCTACACTCTACACCCTACACTCTATACCATACACTCTATTCCATACACTCTATACCCTACACTCTATACCCTACACTCTACACTCTAAAATCTATACCCTACTCTCTACACTCTGTACCTTACACTCTATACCAAACACTCTATACCCTACACTATATACCATACACTCTACACTCTATACCCTACACTCTATACCGTACACTCTATACTCTATACCCTACACTCTATACCCTACACTCTATACCCTACACATTATACCATACACTCTATACCTTACACTCTACACTCTATACCCTACACTCTACCCCTACACTCTATACCCTACACTCTATACCCTACCCTCTACACTCTATATTCTACACTCTATACCATACACTCTATACCCTACACTCTACACTCTATTCCCTACACTATATACCTTACACTCTATACCCTACACTCTATACCCTACACTCTATACCCTACACTCTATACTCTACACTCTATACCCTACACTCTATACCATACACTCTATATCCTACACTCTACACTCTATTCCCTACACTCTATACCATACACTCTATACCCTACACTCTATACCCTACACTCTATACCCTACACTATACACTCTATACCCTACACTCTACACTCTATACCATACACTCTATACCCTAAACTCTATACCCTACACTTTACACTCTATACCCTACACTCTATACACTACACTCTATACCCTACACTCTACACTCTATACCCTACACTCTATACCATACACTCTATACCCTACACTCTATACCATACACTCTATACCCTACACTCTACACTCTATACCCTACACTCTATACCCTACACTCTATACCCTACACTATACACTCTATACCCTACACTCTACACCATACACTCTATACCCTATACAATACACTCTATACCCTACAATCTATACCCTACACTCTATACCTTACACTCTACACTCTATACCGTACACTATATTCCATACACTCTATTCCATACATTCTATACCCTGCACTCTATACCCTACACTATACACTCTATACCCTACACTCTACACCATACACTCTATACCCTACACTCTACACTCTATTCCCTACACTCTATACCATACATTCTATACCCTACACTCTATACCCTACACTCTATACCCTACACTCTATACTCTACACTCTATACCCTACACTCTATATCATACACTCTATACCCTACACTCTACACTCTATTCCCTACACTCTATACCATACACTCTATACCCTACACTCTATACCCTACACTCTATACCCTACACTATACACTCTATACCCTACACTCTACACTCTATACCATACACTCTATACCCTAAACTCTATACCCTACACTCTACACTCTATACCCTACACTCTATACCCTACACTCTATACCCTACACTCTATACCCTACACTCTATACCCTACACTCTACACTCTATACCCTACACTCTACACTCTATACCCTACACTCTATACCCTACACTCTATACCCTACACTCTACACTCTATACCCTACACTCTATACCCTACACTATACTCTATACCCTACACTCTATACCCTGCACTTTTTACCCTACAATCTATACCCTACACTCTATACCCGACACTCTATACCCTACACTCTATATCCCAACACTCTATACCCTACACTCTATACCCTACACTCTACACTCTATACCCTACACTATACACTCTATACCCTACACTCTATACCATACAATCTACACTCTATACCCTACACTCTATACCCTACACTCTACACTCTATACCCTACACACTATACCCTACTTTTTACACTCTATACCCTACACTCTACACTCTATACCATACACTCTATACCCTACACTCTATACCCTACACTCTATACCCTACACTATATACCCTACAATCTATACCCTACACTCTACACTCTATATCCTACACTCTACACTCTATACCCTACACTCTATAACATACACTCTAAACCCTACACTCTATACCCTACACTCTACACTTTATACCCTACACTCTATACCCTACACTCTATACCCTACACTCTATACCCTACACTCTACACTCTATACCCTACACTCTATAACATACACTCTATACCCTACACTCTATACCTTACACTCTATACCCTACACTCTACAATCTACACCCTACACTCTACACTCTATACCCTACACTCTATACCCTACACTCTATACCCTACACTCTATACGCTACACTCTATACCCTACACTCTACACTCTATACCCTACACTCTATACCCTACACTATATACTCTATACCCTACACTCTATACCCTACACTCTATACCCTACAGTCTATACCCTACACTCTATACCCTACACTCTATACCCTACACTCTATATCCCAACACTCTATACCCTACACTCTATACCCTACACTCTACACTCTATACCCTACACTATACACTCTATACCCTACACTCTATACCATACAATCTACACTCTATACCCTACACTCTATACCCTACACTCTACACTCTATACCCTACACTCTACACTCTATACCCTACACTCTATACCCTACTTTCTACACTCTATACCCTACACTCTACACTCTATACCCTACACTCTATACCCTACAATCTATACCATACACTCTATACCATACACTCTATACCCTACACTCTATAACCTACACTCTACACTCTATACCCTACACTCTATACCCTACACTCTATACCCTGCAATCTATACCATACACTCTATACCCTACACTCTATATCATACACTCTATACCCTACACTCTACACTCTATACCCCACACTCTACACTCTATACCCTACACTCTACACCCTACACTCTATACCATACACTCTATTCCATACACTCTATACCCTACACTCTATACCCTACACTCTACACACTAAAATCTATACCCTACTCTCTACACTCTATACCTTACACTCTATACCAAACACTCTATACCCTACACTATATACCATACACTCTATATCATACACTCTATACCGTACACTCTATACCATACACTCTATACCCTACACTCTATACCCTACACTCTATACCCTACACTCTACACTCTGTACCCTACACTCTATACTATACACTCTACACCCTACACTCTATACCATACACTCTATACCCTACACTCTACACTCTATACCATACACTCTATACTGTACACTCTATACCATACACTCTACACCCTACACTCTATACCTTGCACTCTATACCCTACACTCTACACTCTATACCCTACACTCTATACCCTACAATCTATACCCTACACCCTACGCTCTATACCCTACACTCTATACACTACACTCTACACTCTATACCGTACACTATATTCCATACACTCTATACCCTGCACTCTACACCCTACACTATACACTCTATACCCTACACTCTACACCATACACTCTATACCCTACACTCTACACTCTATTCCCTACACTCTATACCATACATTCTATACCCTACACTCTATACCCTACACTCTATACCCTACACTCTATACTCTACACTCTATACCCTACACTCTATACCATACACTCTATACCCTACACTCTACACTCTATTCCCTACACTCTATACCATACACTCTATACCCTACACTCTATACCCTGCACTCTATACCCTACACTCTACACTCTATACCCTACACTCTACACTCTATACCCTACACTCTATACCCTACACTCTATACTCTACACTCTATACCCTACACTCTATACCATACACTCTATACCCTACACTCTACACTCTATTCCCTACACTCTATACCCTACACTCTATACCCTACACTCTATACCCTACACTCTATACCCTACACTCTACACTCTATACCCTACACTCTACACTCTATACCCTACACTCTATACCCTACACTCTACACTCTATAACCTGCACTCTATACCCTACACTCTATACCCTACACTCTACACCCTACACTCTATACCCTACACTCTATACTCTACACTATACAGTACACTCTATACCCTGCACTCTATACTCTATACCCTACACTCTATACCCTACACTCTATACCCTACACTCTATAACCTACACCCTATACCCTACACTCTATACCCTACACCCTACACACTATACACTACACTCTATACCCTAAACTCTACACTCTATACCCTACACTCTATACCATACACTCTATACCCTACACTCTATACCCTACACTATACACTCTATACCCTACACTCTACACTGTATACCATACACTATATACCCTACACTCTATACCCTACACTCTACACTCTATACCCTACACTCTACACCCTACACTCTATACCATACACTCTATACTCTACACTCTACACTCTATACCCTACACTCTATACCCTACACTCTATACCCTGCACCCTACGTTCTATACCCTACACTCTATACCCTACACTCTATACTCTACACTTTACACTCTATACCCTACACTCTATACCCTACACTCTATACTCTACACTCAATACCCTACACTCTACACTCTATACCCTACACTCTATACCCTACACTCTAATCCCTACACTCTACAGTCTATACCCTACACTCTATACCCTACACTCTATACCCTACACTCTATACCATACACTATATACCCTACACTCTACACTCTATACCCTACACTCTATACCCTACACTCTAAGCCCTACACTCTATACCCTACACTATACACTCTATACCCTACATTCTACACCATACACTCTATACCCTATACTCTATACCCTACATTCTACACTCTATACCCTACAATCTATACCCTACACTTTATACCCTACACTCTATACCCTACACTCTATACCGTACACTCTATACCATACACTCTATACCCTACACTCTATAACCTACACTCTATACCCTACACTCTACACCCTACACTCTATACCATACACTCTAAACCCTACACTCTATACCCTACACTCTATACCCTAAACTCTACACTCTATACCCTACACTCTACACTCTATACCCTACACTCTATACCCTACACTCTATACCTTACACTCTACACTTTATACCCTACACTGTATACCCTACACTCTATACCCTACACTCTATACCCTACACTCTATACCCTACACTCTACACTTTATACCCTACACTGTATACCCTACACTCTATACCCTACACTCTATACCCTACACTCTATACCCTACACTCTATAGCCCAACACTCTATACCGTACACTCTACACCCTACACTCTATACACTACACTATACACTATATACCCTACACTCTACACCATACACTCTATACCCTATACAATACACTCTACACTCTACAATCTATACCCTACACTCTATACCCTACACTCTATACCCTACACTCTATACCCTACACTCTATACCCTACACTCTATACCCTACACTCTACACTCTATACCCTACACTCTATACCCTACACTCTATACCCTACACTCTATACCCTACACTCTACACTCTATACCCTACACTCTATACCCTACACTATACTCTATACCCTACACTCTATACCCTACACTTTTTACCCTACAATCTATACCCTACACTCTATACCCGACACTCTATACCCTACACTCTATATCCCAACACTCTATACCCTACACTCTATACCCTACACTCTACACTCTATACCCTACACTATACACTCTATACCCTACACTCTATACCATACACTATATACCCTACACTCTACACTCTATACCCTACACTCTATACCCTACACTCTAAACCCTACACTCTATACCCTACACTATACACTCTATACCCTACATTCTACACCATACACTCTATACCCTATACTCTATACCCTACATTCTACACTCTATACCCTACAATCTATACCCTACACTTTATACCCTACACTCTATACCCTACACTCTATACCGTACACTCTATACCATACACTCTATACCCTACACTCTATAACCTACACTCTATACCCTACACTCTACACCCTATACCATACACTCTAAACCCTACACTCTATACCCTACACTCTATACCCTAAACTCTACACTCTATACCCTACACTCTATACCCTACACTCTATACCCTACACTCTATACCTTACACTCTACACTTTATACCCTACACTGTATACCCTACACTCTATACCCTACACTCTATACCCTACACTCTATAGCCCAACACTCTATACCGTACACTCTATACCCTACACTCTATACCCTACACTCTATACCCTACACTCTATACCCTATACAATACACTCTACACTCTACAATCTATACCCTACACTCTATACCCTACACTCTATACCCTACACTCTATACCCTACACTCTACACTCTATACCGTACACTCTATACCATATACTCTATACCCTACACTCTATACCCTACACTCTACACTCTATACCCTACACTCTATACCCTACACTCTAATCCCTACACTCTACACTCTATACCCTACACTCTATACCCTACACTCTATACCATACACTCTATACCCTACACTCTATACCCTACACTCTATACCCTACACTCTATACCCTACACTCTATACTCTAGACCCTACACTCTTTACCCTACACTCTAAACTCTATACCCTACACATTATACCATACACTCTATACCCTACACTCTACACTCTATACCCTAGACTCTACACCCTACACTCTATACCCTACACTTTATACCCTACACTCTACACTCTATACCCTACACTCTATACCCTACACTCTACACTCTATACCCTACACTTTATACCCTACACTCTACGCTCTACACTCTATACCCTACACTCTATACCTTACACTCTATACCCTACACTCTACACTCTATTCCCTACACTCTATACCATACACTCTATACCCTACACTCTATACCCTACACTCTATACCCTACACTATACACTCTATACCCTACACTCTACACTCTATACCATACACTCTATACCCTAAACTCTATACCCTACACTCTACAATCTATACCCTACACTCTATACCCTACACTCTATACCCTACACTCTACACTCTATACCATACACTCTATACCATACACTCTATACCCTACACTCTATACCATACACTCTATACCCTACACTCTACACTCTATACCCTACACTCTATACCCTACACTCTATACCCTACACTATACACTCTATACCCTACACTCTACACCATACACTCTATACCCTATACAATACACTCTATACCCTACCATCTATACCCTACACTCTATACCCTACACTCTACACTCTATACCGTACACTCTATACCATACACTCTATACCTTACACTCTATACCATACACTCTATACCCTACACTCTACACTCTATACCCTACACTCTGTACCATACACTCTAAACCCTACACTCTATACCCTACACTCTATACCCTAAACTCTACACTCTATACCCCACACTCTACACTCTATACCCTACACTCTATACCCTACACTCTAAACCCTACACGCTATACCCTACACTCTACACTTTATACCCTACACTGTATACCCTACACTCTATACCCTACACTCTATACCCTACACTCTATACCCAACACTCTATAGCCCAACACTCTATACCGTACACACTATACCCTACACTCTATACCCTACACTCTACACTCTATACCCTACACTCTATACCCTACACTCTAATCCCTACACTCTACACTCTATACCCTACACTCTATACCCTACACTCTATACCATACACTCTATACCCTACACTCTACACTCTATACCCTACACTCTACACTCTACACTCTATACCCTACACTCTATACCCTACATTCTATACTCTATTCCCTACACTATATACCCTACACTCTATACCCTGCAATCTATACCATACACTCTATACCCTACACTCTACACTCTATACCCCACACTCTACACTCTATACCCTACACTCTACACCCTACACTCTATACCATACTCTCTATATCATACACTCTATACCGTACACTCTATACCCTACACTCTATAACCTACACTCTATACCCTACACTCTATACCCTACACTCTACACTCTGTACCCTACACTCTATACCATATACTCTACACCATACACTCTATACCCTACACTCTACACTCTATACCATACACTTTATACTGTACACTCTATACCATACACTCTATACCCTACACTCTATACCCTACACTCTATACCCTACACTCTACACTCTATACCCTACACTCTACACCATACACTCTATACCCTACACTCTATACCCTACACTCTACACTCTATACCCTACAATATATACCCTACACTCTATACTCCTACACTCTATACCCTACACTCTACACTCTATACCCTACAATCTATACCATACACTCTATACCCTACACTCTATACCCTACACTCTACACTTTATACCCTACACTCTATACCCTACACTCTATACCCTACACTCTATACCCTACACTCTATACCCTACACTCTACACTCTATACCCTACACTCTATAACATACACTCTATAACCTACACTCTATACCTTACACTCTATACCCTACACTCTACACTCTACACTCTACACTCTATACCCTACACTCTATACCCTACACTCTACACTTTATACCCTACACTGTATACCCTACACTCTATACCCTACACTCTATACCCTACACTCTATAGCCCAACACTCTATACCGTACACTCTATACCCTACACTCTATACCCTACACTCTATACCCTACACTCTATACCCTATACAATACACTCTACACTCTACAATCTATACCCTACACTCTATACCCTACACTCTATACCCTACACTCTATACCCTACACTCTACACTCTATACAGTACACTCTATACCATACACTCTATACCCTACACTCTATACCCTACACTCTACACTCTATACCCTACACTCTATACCCTACACTCTAATCCCTACACTCTACACTCTATACCCTACACTCTATACCCTACACTCTATACCATACACTCTATACCCTACACTCTATACCCTACACTCTATACCCTACACTCTATACCCTACACTCTATACTCTAGACCCTACACTCTTTACCCTACACTCTAAACTCTATACCCTACACATTATACCATACACTCTATACCCTACACTCTACACTCTATACCCTAGACTCTACACCCTACACTCTATACCCTACACTTTATACCCTACACTCTACACTCTATACCCTACACTCTATACCCTACACTCTACACTCTATACCCTACACTTTATACCCTACACTCTACGCTCTACACTCTATACCCTACACTCTATACCTTACACTCTATACCCTACACTCTACACTCTATTCCCTACACTCTATACCATACACTCTATACCCTACACTCTATACCCTACACTCTATACCCTACACTATACACTCTATACCCTACACTCTACACTCTATACCATACACTCTATACCCTAAACTCTATACCCTACACTCTACAGTCTATACCCTACACTCTATACCCTACACTCTATACCCTACACTCTACACTCTATACCATACACTCTATACCATACACTCTATACCCTACACTCTATACCATACACTCTATACCCTACACTCTACACTCTATACCCTACACTCTATACCCTACACTCTATACCCTACACTATACACTCTATACCCTACACTCTACACCATACACTCTATACCCTATACAATACACTCTATACCCTACCATCTATACCCTACACTCTATACCCTACACTCTATACCCTACACTCTACACTCTATACCGTACACTCTATACCATACACTCTATACCTTACACTCTATACCATACACTCTATACCCTACACTCTACACTCTATACCCTACACTCTGTACCATACACTCTAAACCCTACACTCTATACCCTACACTCTATACCCTAAACTCTACACTCTATACCCCACACTCTACACTCTATACCCTACACTCTATACCCTACACTCTAAACCCTACACGCTATACCCTACACTCTACACTTTATACCCTACACTGTATACCCTACACTCTATACCCTACACTCTATACCCTACACTCTATACCCAACACTCTATAGCCCAACACTCTATACCGTACACACTATACCCTACACTCTATACCCTACACTCTACACTCTATACCCTACACTCTATACCCTACACTCTAATCCCTACACTCTACACTCTATACCCTACACTCTATACCCTACACTCTATACCATACACTCTATACCCTACACTCTACACTCTATACCCTACACTCTACACTCTACACTCTATACCCTACACTCTATACCCTACATTCTATACTCTATTCCCTACACTATATACCCTACACTCTATACCCTGCAATCTATACCATACACTCTATACCCTACACTCTACACTCTATACCCCACACTCTACACTCTATACCGTACACTCTATACCATACACTCTATACCCTACACTCTATACCCTACACTCTATACCCTACACTCTACACTCTATACCCTACACTCTATACCATACACTCTAAACCCTACACTCTATACCCTACACTCTATACCCTAAACTCTACACTCTATACCCTACACTCTACACTCTATACCCTACACTCTATACCCTACACTCTATACCCTACACTCTATACCCTACACTCTATACCCTACACTCTACACTTTATACCCTACACTGTATACCCTACACTCTATACCCTACACTCTATACCCTACACTCTATAGCCCAACACTCTATAACGTACACTCTATACCCTACACTCTATACCCTACACTCTACACTCTATACCCTACACTCTATACACTACACTCTATACCCTACATTCTACACTCTATACCCTACACATTATACCATACACTCTATACCCTACACTCTACACTCTATACCCTACACTCTACACCCTACACTCTATACCCTACACTTTATACCCTACACTCTACACTCTATACCCTACACTCTATACCCTACACTCTACACCCTACACTCTATCCCCTACACTCTACACTCTATACCCTACACTCTATACCCTACACTCTACCCTCTACACTCTATGCCCTGCACTCTATACCATACACTCTATACCCTACACTCTACACTCTATTCCCTAAACTCTATACCATACACTCTATACCCTACACTCTATACCCTACAATCTATACCCTACACTCTATACCCTACACTCTATACCATACACTCTATACCCTAAACTCTATACCCTACACTCTACACTCTATACCCTACACTCTACACACTACACTCTATACCCTACACTCTACACTCTATACCATACACTCTATACCCTACACTCTATACCATACACTCTATACCCTACACTCTATACCCTACACTCTATACCCTACACTCTATACCCTACACTATACACTCTATACCCTACACTCTACACCATACACTATATACCCTATACAATACACTCTATACCCTACAATCTATACCCTACACTCTATACCCTACACTCTACACTCTATACCGTACACTCTATACCATACACTCTATACCCTACACTCTATATCCTACACTCTATACCCTACACTCTACACTCTATACCCTACACACTATATCATACACTCTAAACCCTACACTCTATACCCTAAACTCTACACTCTATACCCTACACTCTACACTCTATACCCTACACTCTATACCCTACACTCTATACCCTACACTCTATAACCTACACTCTACACTTTATACCCTACACTGTATACCCTACACTCTATACCCTACACTCTATACCCTACACTCTATATCCTACACTCTATACCCTACACTCTACACTCTATAACCTACACACTATACCATACACTCTAAACCCTACACTCTATACCCTACACTCTATACCCTAAACTCTACACTCTATACCCTACACTCTACACTCTATACCATACACTCTATACCCTACACTCTATACCCTACACTCTATACCCTACACTATATACCCTACACTCTATACCCTACACTCTACACTCTATACCCTACACTCTATAACATAAACTCTAAACCCTACACTCTATACCCTACACTCTACACTTTATACCCTACACTCTATACCCTACACTCTATACCCTACACTCTATACCCTACACTCTATAACATACACTCTATACCCTACACTCTATACCTTACACTCTATACCCTACACTCTACACTCTACACCCTACACTCTATACCCTACACTCTATACCCTACACTCTATACCCTACACTCTATACCCTACACTCTACACTTTATACCCTACACTCTATACCCTACACTCTATACCCTACACTCTATACCCTACACTCTACACTCTATACCCTACACTCTATACCCTACACTATATACTCTATACCCTACACTCTATACCCTACACTCTATACCCTACAATCTATACCCTACACTCTATACCCTACACTCTATACCCTACACTCTATATCCCAACACTCTATACCCTACACTCTACACTCTATACCCTACACTATACACTCTATACCCTACACTCTATACCATACAATCTTCACTCTATACCCTACACTCTATACCCTACACTCTACACTCTATACCCTACACACTATACCCTACTTTCTACACTCTATACCCTACACTCTACACTCTATACCCTACACTCTATACCCTACAATCTATACCATACACTCTACACTCTATACCCTAAACTCTATACCCTACACTCTATACCCTGCAATCTATACCATACACTCTATACCCTACACTCTATACCATACACTCTATACCCTACACTCTACACTCTAAAATCTATACCCTACTCTCTACACTCTATACCTTACACTCTATACCAAACACTCTATACCCTACACTATATACCCTACACTCTATACCCTACACTCTACACTCTATACCCTACACTATACACTCTATACCCTACACTCTATACCATACAATCTACACTCTATACCCTACATTCTATACCCTACACTCTACACTCTATACCCTACACACTATACCCTACTTTCTACACTCTATACCCTACACTCTACACTCTATACCCTACACTCTATACCCTACAATCTATACCATACACTCTATACCGTACACTCTATACCCTACACTCTATACCCTACACTCTATACCCTACACTCTACACTCTATACCCTAAACTCTATACCCTACACTCTATACCCTGCAATCTATACCATACACTCTATACCCTACACTCTATATCATACACTCTATACCCTACACTCTACACTCTATACCCCACACTCTACACTCTATACCCTACACTCTACACCCTACACTCTATACCATACACTCTATTCCATACACTCTATACCCTTCACTCTATACCCTACACTCTACACTCTAAAATCTATACCCTACTCTCTACACTCTATACCTTACACTCTATACCAAACACTCTATACCCTACACTATATACCATACACTCTATATCATACACTCTATACCGTACACTCTATACCATAGACTCTATACCCTACACTCTATACCCTACACTCTACACTTTATACCCTACACTATATACCCTACACTCTATACCCTACACTCTATACCCTACACTCTACACTCTATACCCTACACTCTATACCCTACACTATATACTCTATACCCTACACTCTATACCCTACTTTCTACACTCGATACCCTACACTCTAAACTCTATACCATACACTCTATACCCTACACTCTATACCCTACACTCTATACCCTACACTCTACACTCTATACCCTACACTATACACTCAATACCATACAATCTACACTCTATACCCTACACTCTATACCCTACACTCTACACTCTATACCCTACACACTATACCCTACTTTCTACACTCTATACCCTACACTCTACACTCTATACCATACACTCTATACCCTACACTCTATACCCTAAACTCTATACCATACACTATATACCCTACACTCTACATTCTATACCCTACACTCTATAACATAAACTCTAAACCCTACACTCTATACCCTACACTCTACACTTTATACCCTACACTCTATACCCTACACTCTATACCCTACACTCTATACCCTACACTCTATACCCTACACTCTATACCCTACACTCTATACCATACACTCTATAACATACACTTTATACCCTACACTCTATACCTTACACTCTATACCCTACACTCTATACCCCACACTCTACACTTTATACCCTACACTCTATACCCTACACTCTATACCTTACACTCTATACCCTACACTCTACACTCTATACCCTACACTCTATACCCTACACCCTATACCCTACAATCTATACCCTACACTCTATACCCTACACTCTATACCCTACACCCTATATCCCAACACTCTATACCCTACACTCTATACCCTATACTCTACACTCTATACCCTACACTATACACTCTATACCCTACACTCTATACCCTACAATCTATACCATACACTCTATACCTTACACTCTATACCCTACACTCTATACCCTACACTCTATACCCTACACTCTACACTCTATACCCTACACTCTATACCCTACACTCTATACCCTGCAATCTATACCATACACTCTATACCCTACACTCTATATCATACACTCTATACCCTACACTCTACACTCTATACCCTACACTCTATACCCTACACTCTATACCCTGCAATCTATACCATACACTCTATACCCTACACTCTATATCATACACTCTACACCCTACACTCTATACCATACACTCTATTCCATACACTCTATACCCTACACTCTATACCCTACACTCTATACCCTACACTCTACACTCTAAAATCTATACCCTACTCTCTACACTCTATACCTTACACTCTATACCAAACACTCTATACCCTACACTATATACCATACACTCTATATCATACACTCTATACCGTACACTCTATACCATACACACTATACCCTACACTCTATACCCTACACTATACACTCTATACCCTACACTCTACACTCTATACCATACACTCTATACCCTAAACTCTATACCCTACACTCTACACTCTATACCCTACACACTACACTCTATACCCTACACTCTACACTCTATACCCTACACTCTATACCATACACTCTATACCCTACACTCTATACCATACACTCTATACCCTACAGTCTACACTCTATACCCTACACTCTATACCCTACACTCTATACCCTACACTATACACTCTATACCCTACACTCTACACCATACACTCTATACCCTATACAATACACTCTATACCCTACAATCTATACCCTACACTCTATACCCTACACTCTACACTCTATACCGTACACTCTATACCCTACACTCTATACCCTACACTCTATATCCTACACTCTATACCCTACACTCTACACTCTATACCCTACACTCTATACCATACACTCTAAACCCTACACTCTATACCCTACACTCTATACCCTAAACTCTACACTCTATACCCGACACTCTACACTCTATACCCTACACTCTATACCCTACACTCTATACCCTACACTCTACACTTTATACACTACACTGTATACCCTACACTCTATACCCTACACTCTATACCCTACACTCTATAGCCCAACACTCTATACCGTACACTCTATACCCTACACTCTACACTCTATACCCTCCACTCTACACCCTACACCCTATACCCTACACTTTATACCCTACACTCTACACTCTATACCCTACACTCTAATCCCTACACTCTACACTCTATACCCTACACTCTATACCCTACACTCTATACCATACCCTCTATACCCTACACTCTATACCCTACACTCTACACTCTATACCCTACACTCTACACTCTACACTCTATACCCTACACTCTATACCCTACACTCTATACTCTATACCCTACACTATATACCCTACACTCTATACCCTACACTCTATACCCTACACTCTACACCCTACACTCTATACCCTACACATTATACCATACACTCTATACCCTACACTCTATACCCTAAACTCTACACTCTATACCCCACACTCTACACTCTATACCCTACACTCTATACTCTATACCCTACACTATATACCCTACACTCTATACCCTACACTCTATACCCTACACTCTACACCCTACACTCTATACCCTACACATTATACCCTACACTCTATACCCTACACTCTATACCCTAAACTCTACACTCTATACCCCACACTCTACACTCTATACCCTACACTCTATACCCTACACTCTAAACCCTACACGCTATACCCTACACTCTACACTTTATACCCTACACTGTATACCCTACACTCTATACCCTACACTCTATACCCTACACTCTATACCCAACACTCTATAGCCCAACACTCTATACCGTACACACTATACCCTACACTCTATACCCTACACTCTACACTCTATACCCTACACTCTATACCCTACACTCTAATCCCTACACTCTACACTCTATACCCTACACTCTATACCCTACACTCTATACCATACACTCTATACCCTACACTCTACACTCTATACCCTACACTCTACACTCTACACTCTATACCCTACACTCTATACCCTACATTCTATACTCTATTCCCTACACTATATACCCTACACTCTATACCCTGCAATCTATACCATACACTCTATACCCTACACTCTACACTCTATACCCCACACTCTACACTCTATACCGTACACTCTATACCATACACTCTATACCCTACACTCTATACCCTACACTCTATACCCTACACTCTACACTCTATACCCTACACTCTATACCATACACTCTAAACCCTACACTCTATACCCTACACTCTATACCCTAAACTCTACACTCTATACCGTACACTCTACACTCTATACCCTACACTCTATACCCTACACTCTATACCCTACACTCTATACCCTACACTCTATACCCTACACTCTACACTTTATACCCTACACTGTATACCCTACACTCTATACCCTACACTCTATACCCTACACTCTATAGCCCAACACTCTATAACGTACACTCTATACCCTACACTCTATACCCTACACTCTACACTCTATACCCTACACTCTATACACTACACTCTATACCCTACATTCTACACTCTATACCCTACACATTATACCATACACTCTATACCCTACACTCTACACTCTATACCCTACACTCTACACCCTACACTCTATACCCTACACTTTATACCCTACACTCTACACTCTATACCCTACACTCTATACCCTACACTCTACACCCTACACTCTATCCCCTACACTCTACACTCTATACCCTACACTCTATACCCTACACTCTACCCTCTACACTCTATGCCCTGCACTCTATACCATACACTCTATACCCTACACTCTACACTCTATTCCCTAAACTCTATACCATACACTCTATACCCTACACTCTATACCCTACAATCTATACCCTACACTCTATACCCTACACTCTATACCATACACTCTATACCCTAAACTCTATACTCTACACTCTATACCCTACACTCTACACACTACACTCTATACCCTACACTCTACACTCTATACCATACACTCTATACCCTACACTCTATACCATACACTCTATACCCTACACTCTATACCCTACACTCTATACCCTACACTCTATACCCTACACTATACACTCTATACCCTACACTCTACACCATACACTATATACCCTATACAATACACTCTATACCCTACAATCTATACCCTACACTCTATACCCTACACTCTACACTCTATACCGTACACTCTATACCATACACTCTATACCCTACACTCTATATCCTACACTCTATACCCTACACTCTACACTCTATACCCTACACACTATATCATACACTCTAAACCCTACACTCTATACCCTAAACTCTACACTCTATACCCTACACTCTACACTCTATACCCTACACTCTATACCCTACACTCTATACCCTACACTCTATAACCTACACTCTACACTTTATACCCTACACTGTATACCCTACACTCTATACCCTACACTCTATACCCTACACTCTATATCCTACACTCTATACCCTACACTCTACACTCTATAACCTACACACTATACCATACACTCTAAACCCTACACTCTATACCCTACACTCTATACCCTAAACTCTACACTCTATACCCTACACTCTACACTCTATACCATACACTCTATACCCTACACTCTATACCCTACACTCTATACCCTACACTATATACCCTACACTCTATACCCTACACTCTACACTCTATACCCTACACTCTATAACATAAACTCTAAACCCTACACTCTATACCCTACACTCTACACTTTATACCCTACACTCTATACCCTACACTCTATACCCTACACTCTATACCCTACACTCTATAACATACACTCTATACCCTACACTCTATACCTTACACTCTATACCCTACACTCTACACTCTACACCCTACACTCTATACCCTACACTCTATACCCTACACTCTATACCCTACACTCTATACCCTACACTCTACACTTTATACCCTACACTCTATACCCTACACTCTATACCCTACACTCTATACCCTACACTCTACACTCTATACCCTACACTCTATACCCTACACTATATACTCTATACCCTACACTCTATACCCTACACTCTATACCCTACAATCTATACCCTACACTCTATACCCTACACTCTATACCCTACACTCTATATCCCAACACTCTATACCCTACACTCTACACTCTATACCCTACACTATACACTCTATACCCTACACTCTATACCATACAATCTTCACTCTATACCCTACACTCTATACCCTACACTCTACACTCTATACCCTACACACTATACCCTACTTTCTACACTCTATACCCTACACTCTACACTCTATACCCTACACTCTATACCCTACAATCTATACCATACACTCTACACTCTATACCCTAAACTCTATACCCTACACTCTATACCCTGCAATCTATACCATACACTCTATACCCTACACTCTATACCATACACTCTATACCCTACACTCTACACTCTAAAATCTATACCCTACTCTCTACACTCTATACCTTACACTCTATACCAAACACTCTATACCCTACACTATATACCCTACACTCTATACCCTACACTCTACACTCTATACCCTACACTATACACTCTATACCCTACACTCTATACCATACAATCTACACTCTATACCCTACATTATATACCCTACACTCTACACTCTATACCCTACACACTATACCCTACTTTCTACACTCTATACCCTACACTCTACACTCTATACCCTACACTCTATACCCTACAATCTATACCATACACTCTATACCGTACACTCTATACCCTACACTCTATACCCTACACTCTATACCCTACACTCTACACTCTATACCCTAAACTCTATACCCTACACTCTATACCCTGCAATCTATACCATACACTCTATACCCTACACTCTATATCATACACTCTATACCCTACACTCTACACTCTATACCCCACACTCTACACTCTATACCCTACACTCTACACCCTACACTCTATACCATACACTCTATTCCATACACTCTATACCCTTCACTCTATACCCTACACTCTACACTCTAAAATCTATACCCTACTCTCTACACTCTATACCTTACACTCTATACCAAACACTCTATACCCTACACTATATACCATACACTCTATATCATACACTCTATACCGTACACTCTATACCATAGACTCTATACCCTACACTCTATACCCTACACTCTACACTTTATACCCTACACTATATACCCTACACTCTATACCCTACACTCTATACCCTACACTCTACACTCTATACCCTACACTCTATACCCTACACTATATACTCTATACCCTACACTCTATACCCTACTTTCTACACTCGATACCCTACACTCTAAACTCTATACCATACACTCTATACCCTACACTCTATACCCTACACTCTATACCCTACACTCTACACTCTATACCCTACACTATACACTCAATACCATACAATCTACACTCTATACCCTACACTCTATACCCTACACTCTACACTCTATACCCTACACACTATACCCTACTTTCTACACTCTATACCCTACACTCTACACTCTATACCATACACTCTATACCCTACACTCTATACCCTAAACTCTATACCATACACTATATACCCTACACTCTACATTCTATACCCTACACTCTATAACATAAACTCTAAACCCTACACTCTATACCCTACACTCTACACTTTATACCCTACACTCTATACCCTACACTCTATACCCTACACTCTATACCCTACACTCTATACCCTACACTCTATACCATACACTCTATAACATACACTTTATACCCTACACTCTATACCTTACTCTCTATACCCTACACTCTATACCCCACACTCTACACTTTATACCCTACACTCTATACCCTACACTCTATACCTTACACTCTATACCCTACACTCTACACTCTATACCCTACACTCTATACCCTACACCCTATACCCTACAATCTATACCCTACACTCTATACCCTACACTCTATACCCTACACCCTATATCCCAACACTCTATACCCTACACTCTATACCCTACACTCTACACTCTATACCCTACACTATACACTCTATACCCTACACTCTATACCCTACAATCTATACCATACACTCTATACCTTACACTCTATACCCTACACTCTATACCCTACACTCTATACCCTACACTCTACACTCTATACCCTACACTCTATACCCTACACTCTATACCCTGCAATCTATACCATACACTCTATACCCTACACTCTATATCATACACTCTATACCCTACACTCTACACTCTATACCCTACACTCTATACCCTACACTCTATACCCTGCAATCTATACCATACACTCTATACCCTACACTCTATATCATACACTCTACACCCTACACTCTATACCATACACTCTATTCCATACACTCTATACCCTACACTCTATACCCTACACTCTACACTCTAAAATCTATACCCTACTCTCTACACTCTATACCTTACACTCTATACCAAACACTCTATACCCTACACTATATACCATACACTCTATATCATACACTCTATACCGTACACTCTATACCATACACACTATACCCTACACTCTATACCCTACACTATACACTCTATACCCTACACTCTACACTCTATACCATACACTCTATACCCTAAACTCTATACCCTACACTCTACACTCTATACCCTACACACTACACTCTATACCCTACACTCTACACTCTATACCCTACACTCTATACCATACACTCTATACCCTACACTCTATACCATACACTCTATACCCTACAGTCTACACTCTATACCCTACACTCTATACCCTACACTCTATACCCTACACTATACACTCTATACCCTACACTCTACACCATACACTCTATACCCTATACAATACACTCTATACCCTACAATCTATACCCTACACTCTATACCCTACACTCTACACTCTATACCGTACACTCTATACCCTACACTCTATACCCTACACTCAATATCCTACACTCTATACCCTACACTCTACACTCTATACCCTACACTCTATACCATACACTCTAAACCCTACACTCTATACCCTACACTCTATACCCTAAACTCTACACTCTATACCCGACACTCTACACTCTATACCCTACACTCTATACCCTACACTCTATACCCTACACTCTACACTTTATACACTACACTGTATACCCTACACTCTATACCCTACACTCTATACCCTACACTCTATAGCCCAACACTCTATACCGTACACTCTATACCCTACACTCTACACTCTATACCCTCCACTCTACACCCTACACCCTATACCCTACACTTTATACCCTACACTCTACACTCTATACCCTACACTCTAATCCCTACACTCTACACTCTATACCCTACACTCTATACCCTACACTCTATACCATACCCTCTATACCCTACACTCTATACCCTACACTCTACACTCTATACCCTACACTCTACACTCTACACTCTATACCCTACACTCTATACCCTACACTCTATACTCTATACCCTACACTATATACCCTACACTCTATACCCTACACTCTATACCCTACACTCTACACCCTACACTCTATACCCTACACATTATACCATACACTCTATACCCTACACTCTAGACTCTATACCCTCCACTCTACACCCTACACCCTATACCCTACACTTTATACCCTACACTCTACACTCTATACCCTACACTCTATACCATACACTCTATACCCTACACTCTATACCCTACACTCTACACTCTATACCCTACACGCTACACTCTATACCCTACACTCTATACCCTACACTCTACACTCTATACCCTACACATTATACCATACACTCTATACCCTACACTCTACACTCTATACCCTACACTCTACACCCTACACTCCACTGTATACCCTACACTCTATACCCTACACTCTATACCCTACACTCTATAGCCCAACACTCTATACCGTACACTCTATACCCTACACTCTATACCCTACACTCTAAACTCTATACCCTGCACTCTATACCCTACACTCTAATCCCTACACTCTACACTCTATACCCTACACTCTATACCCTACATTCTATACCATACACTCTATACCCTACACCCTAAACCCTACACTCTACACTCTATACCCTACACTCTACACTCTACACTCTATACCCTACACTCTATACCCTACACTATATACCCTACACTCTATACCCTACACTCTATACCCTACACTCTACACTCTACACCCTACACTCTATACCCTACACATTATACCATACACTCTATACCTTACACTCTACACTCTATACCCTACACTCTACACCCTACACCCTATACCCTACACTTTATACCCTACACTCTACACTCTATACCCTACACTCTATACCATACACTCTATACCCTACACTCTACACTCTATACCCTACACGCTACACTCTATACCCTACACTCTATACCCTACACTCTACACTCTATACCCTACACATTATACCATACACTCTATACCCTACACTCTACACTCTATACCCTACACCCTACACTCTATACCCTACACTTTATACCCTACACTCTACACTCTATACCCTACACTCTATACCCTACACTCTACACCCTACACTCTATACCCTACACTCTATACCCTACACTCTACACTCTATACCCTACACTGTATACCCTACACTCTATCCTCTACACTCTATACCCTGCACTCTATACCATACACTCTATACCCTACACTCTACACTCTATTCCCTAAACTCTATACCATACACTCTATACCCTACACTCTATACCCTACACTCTATACCCTACACTCTATACTCTACACTCTATACCCTACACTCTATACCATACATTCTATACCCTACACTCTATTCCCTACACTCTATACCATACACTCTATACCCTACACTCTATACCCTACACTTTATACCCTACACTATCCACTCTATACCCTACACTCTACACTCTATACCATACACTCTATACCCTAAACTCTATACCCTACACTCTACACTCTATACCCTACACTCTACACACTACACTCTATACCCTACACTCTACACTCTATACCCTACACTCTATACCATACATAGTAACATAGTAACATAGTAACATAGTTAGTAAGGCCGAAAAAAGACATTTGTCCATCCAGTTCAGCCTATATTCCATCATAATAAATCCCCAGATCTACGTCCTTCTACAGAACCTAATAATTGTATGATACAATATTGTTCTGCTCCAGGAAGACATCCAGGCCTCTCTTGAACCCCTCGACTGAGTTCGCCATCACCACCTCCTCAGGCAAGCAATTCCAGATTCTCACTGCCCTAACAGTAAAGAATCCTCTTCTATGTTGGTGGAAAAACCTTCTCTCCTCCAGACGCAAAGAATGCCCCCTTGTGCCCGTCACCTTCCTTGGTATAAACAGATCCTCAGCGAGATATTTGTATTGTCCCCTTATATACTTATACATGGTTATTAGATCGCCCCTCAGTCGTCTTTTTTCTAGACTAAATAATCCTAATTTCGCTAATCTATCTGGGTATTGTAGTTCTTCCATCCCCTTTATTAATTTTGTTGCCCTCCTTTGTACTCTCTCTAGTTCCATTATATCCTTCCTGAGCACCGGTGCCCAAAACTGGACACAGTACTCCATGTGCGGTCTAACTAGGGATTTGTACAGAGGCAGTATAATGCTCTCATCATGTGTATCCAGACCTCTTTTAATGCACCCCATGATCCTGTTTGCCTTGGCAGCTGCTGCCTGGCACTGTCTGCTCCAGGTAAGTTTATCATTAACTAGGATCCCCAAGTCCTTCTCCCTGTCAGATTTACCCAGTGGTTTCCCGTTCAGTGTGTAATGGTGATATTGATTCCCTCTTCCCATGTGTATAACCTTACATTTATCATTGTTAAACCTCATCTGCCACCTTTCAGCCCAAGTTTCCAACTTATCCAGATCCATCTGTAGCAGAATACTATCTTCTCTTGTATTAACTGCTTTACATAGTTTTGTATCATCTGCAAATATCGATATTTTACTGTGTAAACCTTCTACCAGATCATTAATGAATATGTTGAAGAGAACAGGTCCCAATACTGACCCCTGCGGTACCCCACTGGTCACAGCGACCCAGTTAGAGACTATACCATTTATAACCACCCTCTGCTTTCTATCACTAAGCCAGTTACTAACCCATTTACACACATTTTCCCCCAGACCAAGCATTCTCATTTTGTGTACCAACCTCTTGTGCGGCACGGTATCAAACGCTTTGGAAAAATCGAGATATACCACGTCCAATGACTCACCGTGGTCCAGCCTATAGCTTACCTCTTCATAAAAACTGATTAGATTGGTTTGACAGGAGCGATTTCTCATAAACCCATGCTGATATGGAGTTAAACAGTTATTCTCATTGAGATAATCCAGAATAACATCCCTCAGAAACCCTTCAAATATTTTACCAACAATAGAGGTTAGACTTACTGGCCTATAATTTCCAGGTTCACTTTTAGAGCCCTTTTTGAATATTGGCACCACATTTGCTATGCGCCAATCCTGCGGAACAGACCCTGTCGCTATAGAGTCACTAAAAATAAGAAATAATGGTTTATCTATTACATTACTTAGTTCTCTTAGTACTCGTGGGTGTATGCCATCCGGACCTGGAGATTTATCTATTTTAATCTTATTTAGCCGGTTTTGCACCTCTTCTTGGGTTAGATTGGTGACTCTTAATATAGGGTTTTCATTGTTTCTTGGGATTTCAAGAAAAACACTCTATACCCTACACTCTATACCATACACTCTATATCCTACACTCTACACTCTATACCCTACACTCTATACCCTACACTCTATACCCTACACTATACACTCTATACCCTACACTCTACACCATACACTTTATACCCTATACAATACACTCTATACCCTACAATTTATACCCTACACTGTATACCCTACACTCTACACTCTATACCGTACACTCTATACCATACACTCTATACCCTACACTCTATATCCTACACTCTATATCCTACACTCTACACTCTATACCCTACACTCTATACCATACACTCTAAACCCTACACTCTATACCCTACACTCTATACCCTAAACTCTACACTCTATACCCTACACTCTACACTCTATACCCTACACTCTATACCCTACACTCTATACCCTACACTCTACACTTTATACCCTACACTGTATACCCTACACTCTATACCCTACACTCTATACCCTACACTCTATAGCCCAACACTCTATACCGTACACTCTATACCCTACACTCTATACCCTACACTCTACACTCTATACCCTACACTCTATACCCTACACTCTAACCCCTACACTCTACACTCTATACCCTACACTCTATACCCTACACTCTATACCATACAATCTATACCCTACACTCTATACCCTACATTCTACACTCTATACCCTACACTCTACACTCTATACCCTACACTCTATACCCTACACTCTATACCCTACACTATATACCCTACACTCTACACTCTATCCCCTACACTCTATACCCTACACTCTATACACTACACTCTACACCCTACACTCTATACCCTACACATTATACCATACACTCTATACCCTACACTCTACACTCTATAACCTACACTCTACACCCTACACTCTATACCCTACACTTTATACCCTACACTCTACACTCTATACCCTACACTCTATACCCTACACTCTACACCCTACACTCTATACCCTACACTCTATACCATACACTCTGCACCCTACACTCTATACCATACACTCTATACCCTACACTCTACACTCTATACCCTACACTCTATACCCTACACTCTACACTCTATACCCTACACGCTACACTCTATACCCTACACTCTATACCCTACACTCTACACTCTATACCCTACACATTATACCATACACTCTATACCCTACACTCTACACTCTATACCCTACACTCTACACCCTACACTCCACTGTATACCCTACACTCTATACCCTACACTCTATACCCTACACTCTATAACCCAACACTCTATACCGTACACTCTATACCCTACACTCTATACCCTACACTCTAAACTCTATACCCTGCACTCTATACCCTACACTCTAATCCCTACACTCTACACTCTATACCCTACACTCTATACCCTACATTCTATACCATACACTCTATACCCTACACTCTAAACCCTACACTCTACACTCTATACCCTACACTCTACACTCTACACTCTATACCCTACACTCTATACCCTACACTATATACCCTACACTCTATACCCTACACTCTACACCCTACACTCTACACCCTACACTCTATACCCTACACATTATACCATACACTCTATACCCTACACTCTACACTCTATACCCTACACTCTACACCCTACACCCTATACCCTACACTTTATACCCTACACTCTACACTCTATACCCTACACTCTATACCATACACTCTATACCCTACACTCTATACCCTACACTCTACACTCTATACCCTACACGCTACACTCTATACCCTACACTCTATACCCTACACTCTACACTCTATACCCTACACATTATACCATACACTCTATACCCTACACTCTACACTCTATACCCTACACTCTACACCCTACACTCTATACCCTACACTCTATACCCTACACTCTACACCCTACACTCTATACCCTACACTCTATACCCTACACTCTACACTCTATACCCTACACTGTACACCCTACACTCTACCCTCTACACTCTATACCCTGCACTCTATACCATACACTCTATACCCTACACTCTACACTCTATTCCCTAAACTCTATACCATACACTCTATACCCTACACTCTATACCCTACACTCTATACCCTACACTCTATACTCTACACTCTATACCTACACTCTATACCATACACTCTATACCCTACACTCTACACTCTATTCCCTACACTCTATACCATACACTCTATACCCTACACTCTATACCCTACACTTTATACCCTACACTATCCACTCTATACCCTACACTCTACACTCTATACCATACACCCTATACCCTAAACTCTATATCCTACACTCTACACTCTATACCCTACACTCTACACACTACACTCTATACCCTACACTCTACACTCTATACCCTACACTCTATACCATACACTCTATACCCTACACTCTATACCATACACTCTATACCCTACACTCTACACTCTATACCCTACACTCTATACCCTACACTCTATACCCTACACTATACACTCTATACCCTACACTCTACACCATACACTTTATACCCTATACAATACACTCTATACCCTACAATTTATACCCTACACTGTATACCCTACACTCTACACTCTATACCGTACACTCTATACCATACACTCTATACCCTATACTCTATATCCTACACTCTATATCCTACACTCTACACTCTATAATCTACACTCTACACTCTATACCCTACACTCTATACCCTACACTCTATACCCTACACTCTACACTTTATACCCTACACTGTATACCCTACACTCTATACCCTACACTCTATACCCTACACTCTATAGCCCAACACTCTATACCGTACACTCTATACCCTACACTCTAAACCCTACACTCTACACTCTATACCCTACACTCTACACTCTACACTCTATACCCTACACTCTATACCCTACACTATATACCCTACACTCTATACCCTACACTCTACACCCTACACTCTACACCCTACACTCTATACCCTACACATTATACCATACACTCTATACCCTACACTCTACACTCTATACCCTACACTCTACACCCTACACCCTATACCCTACACTTTATACCCTACACTCTACACTCTATACCCTACACTCTATACCATACACTCTATACCCTACACTCTATACCCTACACTCTACACTCTATACCCTACACGCTACACTCTATACCCTACACTCTATACCCTACACTCTACACTCTATACCCTACACATTATACCATACACTCTATACCCTACACTCTACACTCTATACCCTACACTCTACACCCTACACTCTATACCCTACACTCTATACCCTACACTCTACACCCTACACTCTATACCCTACACTCTATACCCTACACTCTACACTCTATACCCTACACTGTACACCCTACACTCTACCCTCTACACTCTATACCCTGCACTCTATACCATACACTCTATACCCTACACTCTACACTCTATTCCCTAAACTCTATACCATACACTCTATACCCTACACTCTATACCCTACACTCTATACCCTACACTCTATACTCTACACTCTATACCTACACTCTATACCATACACTCTATACCCTACACTCTACACTCTATTCCCTACACTCTATACCATACACTCTATACCCTACACTCTATACCCTACACTTTATACCCTACACTATCCACTCTATACCCTACACTCTACACTCTATACCATACACTCTATACCCTAAACTCTATACCCTACACTCTACACTCTATACCCTACACTCTACACACTACACTCTATACCCTACACTCTACACTCTATAACCTACACTCTATACCATACACTCTATACCCTACACTCTATACCATACACTCTATACCCTACACTCTACACTCTATACCCTACACTCTATACCATACACTCTATACCCTACACTCTATACCATACACTCTATATCCTACACTCTACACTCAATACCCTACACTCTATACCCTACACTCTATACCCTACACTATACACTCTATACCCTACACTCTACACCATACACTTTATACCCTATACAATACACTCTATACCCTACAATTTATACCCTACACTGTATACCCTACACTCTACACTCTATACCGTACACTCTATACCATACACTCTATACCCTACACTCTATATCCTACACTCTATATCCTACACTCTACACTCTATACCCTACACTCTATACCATACACTCTAAACCCTACACTCTATACCCTACACTCTATACCCTAAACTCTACACTCTATACCCTACACTCTACACTCTATACCCTACACTCTATACCCTACACTCTATACCCTACACTCTACACTTTATACCCTACACTGTATACCCTACACTCTATACCCTACACTCTATACCCTACACTCTATAGCCCAACACTCTATACCGTACACTCTATACCCTACACTCTATACCCTACACTCTACACTCTATACCCTACACTCTATACCCTACACTCTAACCCCTACACTCTACACTCTATACCCTACACTCTATACCCTACACTCTATACCATACAATCTATACCCTACACTCTATACCCTACATTCTACACTTTATACCCTACACTCTACACTCTATACCCTACACTCTATACCCTACACTCTATACCCTACACTATATACCCTACACTCTACACTCTATCCCCTACACTCTATACCCTACACTCTATACACTACACTCTACACCCTACACTCTATACCCTACACATTATACCATACACTCTATACCCTACACTCTACACTCTATAACCTACACTCTACACCCTACACTCTATACCCTACACTTTATACCCTACACTCTACACTCTATACCCTACACTCTATACCCTACACTCTACACCCTACACTCTATACCCTACACTCTATACCATACACTCTGCACCCTACACTCTATACCATACACTCTATACCCTACACTCTACACTCTATACCCTACACTCTATACCCTACACTCTACACTCTATACCCTACACGCTACACTCTATACCCTACACTCTATACCCTACACTCTACACTCTATACCCTACACATTATACCATACACTCTATACCCTACACTCTACACTCTATACCCTACACTCTACACCCTACACTCCACTGTATACCCTACACTCTATACCCTACACTCTATACCCTACACTCTATAACCCAACACTCTATACCGTACACTCTATACCCTACACTCTATACCCTACACTCTAAACTCTATACCCTGCACTCTATACCCTACACTCTAATCCCTACACTCTACACTCTATACCCTACACTCTATACCCTACATTCTATACCATACACTCTATACCCTACACTCTAAACCCTACACTCTACACTCTATACCCTACACTCTACACTCTACACTCTATACCCTACACTCTATACCCTACACTATATACCCTACACTCTATACCCTACACTCTACACCCTACACTCTACACCCTACACTCTATACCCTACACATTATACCATACACTCTATACCCTACACTCTACACTCTATACCCTACACTCTACACCCTACACCCTATACCCTACACTTTATACCCTACACTCTACACTCTATACCCTACACTCTATACCATACACTCTATACCCTACACTCTATACCCTACACTCTACACTCTATACCCTACACGCTACACTCTATACCCTACACTCTATACCCTACACTCTACACTCTATACCCTACACATTATACCATACACTCTATACCCTACACTCTACACTCTATACCCTACACTCTACACCCTACACTCTATACCCTACACTCTATACCCTACACTCTACACCCTACACTCTATACCCTACACTCTATACCCTACACTCTACACTCTATACCCTACACTGTACACCCTACACTCTACCCTCTACACTCTATACCCTGCACTCTATACCATACACTCTATACCCTACACTCTACACTCTATTCCCTAAACTCTATACCATACACTCTATACCCTACACTCTATACCCTACACTCTATACCCTACACTCTATACTCTACACTCTATACCTACACTCTATACCATACACTCTATACCCTACACTCTACACTCTATTCCCTACACTCTATACCATACACTCTATACCCTACACTCTATACCCTACACCTTATACCCTACACTATCCACTCTATACCCTACACTCTACACTCTATACCATACACCCTATACCCTAAACTCTATATCCTACACTCTACACTCTATACCCTACACTCTACACACTACACTCTATACCCTACACTCTACACTCTATACCCTACACTCTATACCATACACTCTATACCCTACACTCTATACCATACACTCTATACCCTACACTCTACACTCTATACCCTACACTCTATACCCTACACTCTATACCCTACACTATACACTCTATACCCTACACTCTACACCATACACTTTATACCCTATACAATACACTCTATACCCTACAATTTATACCCTACACTGTATACCCTACACTCTACACTCTATACCGTACACTCTATACCATACACTCTATACCCTATACTCTATATCCTACACTCTATATCCTACACTCTACACTCTATAATCTACACTCTACACTCTATACCCTACACTCTATACCCTACACTCTATACCCTACACTCTACACTTTATACCCTACACTGTATACCCTACACTCTATACCCTACACTCTATACCCTACACTCTATAGCCCAACACTCTATACCGTACACTCTATACCCTACACTCTAAACCCTACACTCTACACTCTATACCCTACACTCTACACTCTACACTCTATACCCTACACTCTATACCCTACACTATATACCCTACACTCTATACCCTACACTCTACACCCTACACTCTACACCCTTCACTCTATACCCTACACATTATACCATACACTCTATACCCTACACTCTACACTCTATACCCTACACTCTACACCCTACACCCTATACCCTACACTTTATACCCTACACTCTACACTCTATACCCTACACTCTATACCATACACTCTATACCCTACACTCTATACCCTACACTCTACACTCTATACCCTACACGCTACACTCTATACCCTACACTCTATACCCTACACTCTACACTCTATACCCTACACATTATACCATACACTCTATACCCTACACTCTACACTCTATACCCTACACTCTACACCCTACACTCTATACCCTACACTCTATACCCTACACTCTACACCCTACACTCTATACCCTACACTCTATACCCTACACTCTACACTCTATACCCTACACTGTACACCCTACACTCTACCCTCTACACTCTATACCCTGCACTCTATACCATACACTCTATACCCTACACTCTACACTCTATTCCCTAAACTCTATACCATACACTCTATACCCTACACTCTATACCCTACACTCTATACCCTACACTCTATACTCTACACTCTATACCTACACTCTATACCATACACTCTATACCCTACACTCTACACTCTATTCCCTACACTCTATACCATACACTCTATACCCTACACTCTATACCCTACACTTTATACCCTACACTATCCACTCTATACCCTACACTCTACACTCTATACCATACACTCTATACCCTAAACTCTATACCCTACACTCTACACTCTATACCCTACACTCTACACACTACACTCTATACCCTACACTCTACACTCTATAACCTACACTCTATACCATACACTCTATACCCTACACTCTATACCATACACTCTATACCCTACACTCTACACTCTATACCCTACACTCTATACCCTACACTCTATACCCTACACTATACACTCTATACCCTACACTCTACACCATACACTTTATACCCTATACAATACACTCTATACCCTACAATTTATACCCTACACTGTATACCCTACACTCTACACTCTATACCGTACACTCTATACCATACACTCTGTACCCTACACTCTATATCCTACACTCTATATCCTACACTCTACACTCTATAATCTACACTCTACACTCTATACCCTACACTCTATACCCTACACTCTATACCCTACACTCTACACTTTATACCCTACACTGTATACCCTACACTCTATACCCTACACTCTATACCCTACACTCTATAGCCCAACACTCTATACCGTACACTCTATACCCTACACTCTATACCCTACACTCTACACTCTATACCCTACACTCTATACCCTACACTCTAACCCCTACACTCTACACTCTATACCCTACACTCTATACCCTACACTCTATACCATACAATCTATACCCTACACTCTATACCCTACACTCTACACTCTATACCCTACACTCTACACTCTATACCCTACACTCTATACCCTACACTCTATACCCTACAATATATACCCTACACTCTACACTCTATACCCTACACTCTATACCCTACACTCTACACCCTACACTCTATACCCTACACATTATACCATACACTCTATACCCTACACTCTACACTCTATAACCTACACTCTACACCCTACACTCTATACCCTACACTTTATACCCTACACTCTACACTCTATACCCTACACTCTATACCCTACACTCTACACCCTACACTCTATACCCTACACTCTATAGCATACACTCTACACCCTACACTCTAGATCCTACACTCTACACTCTATACCCTACACTCTAAACCCTACACTCTATACCCTACACTCTACACTCTATACCCTACACTCTATACCCTACACTCTATACCCTACACTCTACACCCTACACTCTATACCCTACACATTATACCATACACTCTATACCCTACACTCTACACTCTATACCCTACACTCTACACCCTACACTCTATACCCTACACTTTATACCCTACACTCTACACCCTACACTCTATACCCTACACTCTATACGCTACACTATATACCCTACACTCTATACCCTACACTCTAGATCCTACACTCTACACTCTATACCCTACACTCTAAACCCTACACTCTATACCCTACACTCTACACTCTATACCCTACACTCTATACCCTACACTCTACACCCTACACTCTATACCCTACACATTATACCATACACTCTATACCCTACACTCTACACTCTATACCCTACACTCTACACCCTACACTCTATACCCTACACTTTATACCCTACACTCTACACTCTATACCCTACACTCTATACCCTACACTCTACACCCTACACTCTATACCCTACACTCTATACCATACACTCTACACCCTACACTCTATACCATACACTCTATACCCTACACTCTACACTCTATACCCTACACTCTATACCCTACACCCTACACTCTATACCATACACTCTATACCCTACACTCTACACTCTATACCCTACACTCTATACCCTACACTCTACACTCTATACCCTACACTCTATACCCTACACTCTATACCCTACACTCTACCCTACACTCTATACCCTACACTCTATAACATACACTCTATACCCTACACTCTATACCTTACACTCTATACCCTACACTCTCCACTCTACACCCTACACTCTACACTCTATACCCTACACTCTATACCCTACACTCTACACTTTATACCCTACACTCTATACACTACACTCTATACCCTACACTCTATACCCTACACTCTACACTCTATACCCTACACTATATACTCTATACCCTACACTCTAAACCCTACACTCTATACCCTACAATCTATACCCTACACTCTATACCCTACACTCTATACCCTACACTCTATATCCCAACACTCTATACCCTACACTCTATACCCTACACTCTACACTATATACCCTACACTATACACTCTATACCCTACACTCTATACCATACAATCTACACTCTATACCCTACACTCTATACCCTACACTCTACACTCTATACCCTACACACTATACCCTACTTTCTACACTCTATACCCTACACTCTACACTCTACACTATACACTCTATACCCTACACTCTATACCATACAATCTACACTCTATACCCTACACTCTATACCCTACACTCTACACTCTATACCCTACACACTATACCCTACTTTCTACACTCTATACCCTACACTCTATACCCTACACTCTATACCTACACTCTATAACATACACTCTATACCCTACACTCTATACCTTACACTCTATACCCTACACTCTCCACTCTACACCCTACACTCTATACCCTACACTCTATACCCTACACTCTACACTTTATACCCTACACTCTATACCCTACACTCTATACCCTACAGTCTATACCCTACACTCTACACTCTATACCCTACACTCTATACCCTACACTATATACTCTATACCCTACACTCTATACCCTACACTCTTTACCCTACAATCTATACCCTACACTCTATACCCGACACTCTATACCCTACACTCTATATCCCAACACTCTATACCCTACACTCTATACCCTACACTCTACACTGTATACCCTACACTATACACTCTATACCCTACACTCTATACCATACAATCTACACTCTATACCCTACACTCTATACCCTACACTCTACACTCTATACCCTATACACTATACCCTACTTTCTACACTCTATACCCTACACTCTACACTCTATACCCTACACTCTATACCATACACTCTATACCCTACACTCTATACCCTACACTCTATACCCTACACTCTATACCCTACACTATATACCCTACATTCTATACCCTACACTCTACACCCTACACTCTATAACATAAACTCTAAACCCTACACTCTATACCCTACACTCTACACTTTATACCCTACACTCTATACCCTACACTCTATACCCTACACTCGATACCCTACACTCTATACCCTACACTCTATAACATACACTCTATACCCTACACTCTATACCTTACACTCTATACCCTACACTCTACACTCTACACCCTACACTCTACACTCTATACCCTACACTCTATACCCTACACTCTATACCCTACACTCTACACTTTACACCCTACACTCTATACCCTACAATCTATACCCTACACTCTACACTCTATACCCTACACTCTATACCCTACACTATATACTCTATACCCTACACTCTATACCCTACACTCTATACCCTACAATCTATACCCTACACTCTATACCCTACACTCTATATCCCTACACTCTATACCCTACACTCTATACCCTACACTCTACACTCTATACCCTACACTATACACTCTATACCCTACACTCTATACCATACAATCTACACTCTATACCCTACACTCTAAACCCTACACTCTACACTCTATACCCTACACACTATACCCTACTTTCTACACTCTATACCCTACACTCTACACTCTATACCCTACACTCTATACCCTACAATCTATACCATACACTCTATACCATACACTCTATACCCTACACTCTATACGCTACACTCTATACCCTACACTCTACACTCTATACCCTACACTCTATACCCTGCAGTCTATACCATACACTCTATACCCTACACTCTATATCATACACTCTATACTCTACACTCTACACCCCACACTCTATACCCTACACTCTGCACCCTACACTCTATACCATACACTCTATTCCATACACTCTATACCCTACACTCTATAACATACACTCTAAACCCTACACTCTATACCCTACACTCTACACTTTATACCCTACACTCTATACCCTACACTCTATACCCTACACTCTACACTCTATACCCTGCACTCTATAACATACACTCTATACCCTACACTCTATACCTTACACTCTATACCCTACACTCTACACTCTACACCCTACACTCTACACTCTATACCCTACACTCTATACCCTACACTCTATACCCTACACTCTATACCCTACACTCTACACTTTATACCCTACACTCTATACCCTACACTCTATACCCTACACTCTACACTCAATACCCTACAATCTATACCCTACACTATATACTCTATACCCTACACTCTATACCCTACACTCTATACCCTACAATCTATACCCTACACTCTATACCCTACACTCTATACCCTACACTCTATATCCCAACACTCTATACCCTACACTCTATACCCTACACTCTACACTCTATACCCTACACACTATACCCTACTTTCTACACTCTATACCCTACACTCTACACTCTATACCCTACACTCTATACCTTACAATCTATACCATACACTCTATACCATACACTCTATACCCTACACTCTATACCCTACACTCTGTACCCTACACTCTACACTCTATACCCTAAACTCTATACCCTACACTCTATACCCTGCAATCTATACCATACACTCTATACCCTACACTCTATATCATACACTCTATACCCTACACTCTATACCCTACACTCTACACTCTATACCCTACACTCTACACTCTATACCCTACACTCTATACCCTACACTCTATACCCTACACTATATACCCTACACTCTACACTCTATACCCTACACTCTATACCCTACACTCTATACCCTACACTCTACACCCTACACTCTATACCCTACTCTCTACACTCTATACCATACACTCTATTCCATACACTCTATACCCTACACTATATACCCTACACTCTACACTCTAAAATCTATACCCTACTCTCTACACTCTATACCTTACACTCTATACCAAACACTCTATACCCTACACTATATACCATACACTCTATATCATACACTCTATACCGTACACTCTATACCATACACTCTATACCCTACACTCTATACCCTACATTCTACACTTTATACCCTACACTCTATACTCTACACTCTATACCCTACACTCTACACTCTATACCCTACACTCTATACCCTACACTATATACTCTATACCCTACACTCTATACCCTACACTCTTTACCCTACAATCTATACCCTACACTCTATACCCGACACTCTATACCATACACTCTATATCCCAACACTCTATACCCTACACTCTATACCCTACACTCTACACTCTATACCCTACACTATACACTCTATACCCTACACTCTATACCATACAATCTACACTCTATACCCTACACTCTATACCCTACACTCTACACTCTATACCCTACACACTATACCCTACTTTCTACACTCTATACCCTACACTCTACACTCTATACCATACACTCTATACCCTACACTCTATACCCTACACTATATACCCTACACTATATACCCTACACTCTATACCCTACACTCTACACTCTATACCCTACACGCTATAACATAAACTCTAAATCCTACACTCTATACCCTACACTCTACACTTTATACCCTACACTCTATACCCTACACTCTATACCCTACACTCTATACCCTACACTCTATACCCTACACTCTATAACATACACTCTATACCCTACACTCTATACCTTACACTCTATACCCTACACTCTACACTCTACACCCTACACTCTATACCCTACACTCTATACCCTACACTCTATACCCTACACTCTATACCCTACACTCTACACTTTATACCCTACACTCTATACCCTACACTCTATACCCTACACTCTATACCCTACACTCTACACTCTATACCCTACACTCTATACCCTACACTATATACTCTATACCCTACACTCTATACCCTACACTCTATACCCTACAATCTATACCCTACACTCTATACCCTACACTCTATACCCTACACTCTATATCCCAACACTCTATACCCTACACTCTATACCCTACACTCTACACTCTATGCCCTACACTATACACTCTATACCCTACACTCTATACCATACAATCTACACTCTATACCCTACACTCTATACCCTACACTCTACACTCTATACCCTACACTCTACACTCTATACCCTACACTCTATACCCTACAATCTATACCATACACTCTATACCATACACTTTATACCCTACACTCTATACCCTACACTCTATACCCTACACTCTACACTCTATACTCTACACTCTATACCCTACACTCTATACCCTGCAATCTATACCATACACTCTATACCCTACACTCTATATCATACACTCTATACCCTACACTCTACACTCTATACCCTACACCCTACACTCTATACCCTACACTTTATACCCTACACTCTACACTCTATACCCTACACTCTATACCCTACACTCTACACCCTACACTCTATACCCTACACTCTATACCCTACACTCTACACTCTATACCCTACACTGTATACCCTACACTCTATCCTCTACACTCTATACCCTGCACTCTATACCATACACTCTATACCCTACACTCTACACTCTATTCCCTAAACTCTATACCATACACTCTATACCCTACACTATATACCCTACACTCTATACTCTACACTCTATACCCTACACTCTATACCATACATTCTATACCCTACACTCTATTCCCTACACTCTATACCATACACTCTATACCCTACACTCTATACCCTACACTTTATACCCTACACTATCCACTCTATACCCTACACTCTACACTCTATACCATACACTCTATACCCTAAACTCTATACCCTACACTCTACACTCTATACCCTACACTCTACACACTACACTCTATACCCTACACTCTACACTCTATACCCTACACTCTATACCATACACTCTATACCCTACACTCTATACCATACACTCTATACCCTACACTCTACACTCTATACCCTACACTCTATACCCTACACTCTATACCCTACACTATACACTCTATACCCTACACTCTACACCATACACTTTATACCCTATACAATACACTCTATACCCTACAATTTATACCCTACACTGTATACCCTACACTCTACACTCTATACCGTACACTCTATACCATACACTCTATACCCTACACTCTATATCCTACACTCTATATCCTACACTCTACACTCTATAATCTACACTCTACACTCTATACCCTACACTCTATACCCTACACTCTATACCCTACACTCTACACTTTATACCCTACACTGTATACCCTACACTCTATACCCTACACTCTATACCCTACACTCTATAGCCCAACACTCTATACCGTACACTCTATACCCTACACTCTATACCCTACACTCTACACTCTATACCCTACACTCTATACCCTACACTCTAACCCCTACACTCTACACTCTATACCCTACACTCTATACCCTACACTCTATACCATACAATCTATACCCTACACTCTATACCCTACACTCTACACTCTATACCCTACACTCTACACTCTATACCCTACACTCTATACCCTACACTCTATACCCTACACTATATACCCTACACTCTACACTCTATACCCTACACTCTATACCCTACACTCTACACCCTACACTCTATACCCTACACATTATACCATACACTCTATACCCTACACTCTACACTCTATAACCTACACTCTACACCCTACACTCTATACCCTACACTTTATACCCTACACTCTACACTCTATACCCTACACTCTATACCCTACACTCTACACCCTACACTCTATACCCTACACTCTATAGCATACACTCTACACCCTACACTCTAGATCCTACACTCTACACTCTATACCCTACACTCTAAACCCTACACTCTATACCCTACACTCTACACTCTATACCCTACACTCTATACCCTACACTCTATACCCTACACTCTACACCCTACACTCTATACCCTACACATTATACCATACACTCTATACCCTACACTCTACACTCTATACCCTACACTCTACACCCTACACTCTATACCCTACACTTTATACCCTACACTCTACACCCTACACTCTATACCCTACACTCTATACGCTACACTATATACCCTACACTCTATACCCTACACTCTAGATCCTACACTCTACACTCTATACCCTACACTCTAAACCCTACACTCTATACCCTACACTCTACACTCTATACCCTACACTCTATACCCTACACTCTACACCCTACACTCTATACCCTACACATTATACCATACACTCTATACCCTACACTCTACACTCTATACCCTACACTCTACACCCTACACTCTATACCCTACACTTTATACCCTACACTCTACACTCTATACCCTACACTCTATACCCTACACTCTACACCCTACACTCTATACCCTACACTCTATACCATACACTCTACACCCTACACTCTATACCATACACTCTATACCCTACACTCTACACTCTATACCCTACACTCTATACCCTACACCCTACACTCTATACCATACACTCTATACCCTACACTCTACACTCTATACCCTACACTCTATACCCTACACTCTACACTCTATACCCTACACTCTATACCCTACACTCTATACCCTACACTCTACCCTACACTCTATACCCTACACTCTATAACATACACTCTATACCCTACACTCTATACCTTACACTCTATACCCTACACTCTCCACTCTACACCCTACACTCTACACTCTATACCCTACACTCTATACCCTACACTCTACACTTTATACCCTACACTCTATACCCTACACTCTATACCCTACACTCTATACCCTACACTCTACACTCTATACCCTACACTATATACTCTATACCCTACACTCTAAACCCTACACTCTATACCCTACACTCTATATCCCAACACTCTATACCCTACACTCTATACCCTACACTCTACACTATATACCCTACACTATACACTCTATACCCTACACTCTATACCATACAATCTACACTCTATACCCTACACTCTATACCCTACACTCTACACTCTATACCCTACACACTATACCCTACTTTCTACACTCTATACCCTACACTCTACACTCTACACCATACACTCTATACCCTACACTCTATACCCTACACACTATACCCTACTTTCTACACTCTATACCCTACACTCTATACCCTACACTCTATACCTACACTCTATAACATACACTCTATACCCTACACTCTATACCTTACACTCTATACCCTACACTCTCCACTCTACACCCTACACTCTATACCCTACACTCTATACCCTACACTCTACACTTTATACCCTACACTCTATACCCTACACTCTATACCCTACAGTCTATACCCTACACTCTACACTCTATACCCTACACTCTATACCCTACACTATATACTCTATACCCTACACTCTATACCCTACACTCTTTACCCTACAATCTATACCCTACACTCTATACCCGACACTCTATACCCTACACTCTATATCCCAACACTCTATACCCTACACTCTATACCCTACACTCTACACTGTATACCCTACACTATACACTCTATACCCTACACTCTATACCATACAATCTACACTCTATACCCTACACTCTATACCCTACACTCTACACTCTATACCCTATACACTATACCCTACTTTCTACACTCTATACCCTACACTCTACACTCTATACCCTACACTCTATACCATACACTCTATACCCTACACTCTATACCCTACACTCTATACCCTACACTCTATACCCTACACTATATACCCTACATTCTATACCCTACACTCTACACCCTACACTCTATAACATAAACTCTAAACCCTACACTCTATACCCTACACTCTACACTTTATACCCTACACTCTATACCCTACACTCTATACCCTACACTCGATACCCTACACTCTATACCCTACACTCTATAACATACACTCTATACCCTACACTCTATACCTTACACTCTATACCCTACACTCTACACCCTACACTCTACACTCTATACCCTACACTCTATACCCTACACTCTATACCCTACACTCTACACTTTACACCCTACACTCTATACCCTACAATCTATACCCTACACTCTACACTCTATACCCTACACTCTATACCCTACACTATATACTCTATACCCTACACTCTATACCCTACACTCTATACCCTACAATCTATACCCTACACTCTATACCCTACACTCTATACCCTACACTCTATATCCCTACACTCTATACCCTACACTCTATACCCTACACTCTACACTCTATACCCTACACTATACACTCTATACCCTACACTCTATACCATACAATCTACACTCTATACCCTACACTCTAAACCCTACACTCTACACTCTATACCCTACACACTATACCCTACTTTCTACACTCTATACCCTACACTCTACACTCTATACCCTACACTCTATACCCTACAATCTATACCATACACTCTATACCATACACTCTATACCCTACACTCTATACGCTACACTCTATACCCTACACTCTACACTCTATACCCTACACTCTATACCCTGCAGTCTATACCATACACTCTATACCCTACACTCTATATCATACACTCTATACCCTACACTCTACACCCCACACTCTATACCCTACACTCTGCACCCTACACTCTATACCATACACTCTATTCCATACACTCTATACCCTACACTCTATAACATACACTCTAAACCCTACACTCTATACCCTACACTCTACACTTTATACCCTACACTCTATACCCTACACTCTATACCCTACACTCTACACTCTATACCCTACACTCTATAACATACACTCTATACCCTACACTCTATACCTTACACTCTATACCCTACACTCTACACTCTACACCCTACACTCTACACTCTATACCCTACACTCTATACCCTACACTCTATACCCTACACTCTATACCCTACACTCTACACTTTATACCCTACACTCTATACCCTACACTCTATACCCTACACTCTACACTCAATACCCTACAATCTATACCCTACACTATATACTCTATACCCTGCACTCTATACCCTACACTCTATACCCTACAATCTATACCCTACACTCTATACCCTACACTCTATACCCTACACTCTATATCCCAACACTCTATACCCTACACTCTATACCCTACACTCTACACTCTATACCCTACACACTATACCCTACTTTCTACACTCTATACCCTACACTCTACACTCTATACCCTACACTCTATACCTTACAATCTATACCATACACTCTATACCATACACTCTATACCCTACACTCTATACCCTACACTCTGTACCCTACACTCTACACTCTATACCCTAAACTCTATACCCTACACTCTATACCCTGCAATCTATACCATACACTCTATACCCTACACTCTATATCATACACTCTATACCCTACACTCTACACTCTATACCCCACACTCTACACTCTATACCCTACACTCTACACCCTACACTCTATACCCTACACTCTACACTCTATACCCTACACTCTACACTCTATACCCTACACTCTATACCCTACACTCTATACCCTACACTATATACCCTACACTCTACACTCTATACCCTACACTCTATACCCTACACTCTATACCCTACACTCTACACCCTACACTCTATACCCTACACATTATACCATACACTCTATACCCTACACTCTACACTCTATAACCTACACTCTACACCCTACACTCTATACCATACACTCTATTCCATACACTCTATACCCTACACTATATACCCTACACTCTACACTCTAAAATCTATACCCTACTCTCTACACTCTATACCTTACACTCTATACCAAACACTCTATACCCTACACTATATACCATACACTCTATATCATACACTCTATACCGTACACTCTATACCATACACTCTATACCCTACACTCTATACCCTACATTCTACACTTTATACCCTACACTCTATACTCTACACTCTATACCCTACACTCTACACTCTATACCCTACACTCTATACCCTACACTATATACTCTATACCCTACACTCTATACCCTACACTCTTTACCCTACAATCTATACCCTACACTCTATACCCGACACTCTATACCATACACTCTATATCCCAACACTCTATACCCTACACTCTATACCCTACACTCTACACTCTATACCCTACACTATACACTCTATACCCTACACTCTATACCATACAATCTACACTCTATACCCTACACTCTATACCCTACACTCTACACTCTATACCCTACACACTATACCCTACTTTCTACACTCTATACCCTACACTCTACACCATACACTCTATACCCTACACTCTATACCCTACACTATATACCCTACACTATATACCCTACACTCTATACCCTACACTCTACACTCTATACCCTACACGCTATAACATAAACTCTAAATCCTACACTCTATACCCTACACTCTACACTTTATACCCTACACTCTATACCCTACACTCTATACCCTACACTCTATACCCTACACTCTATACCCTACACTCTATAACATACACTCTATACCCTACACTCTATACCTTACACTCTATACCCTACACTCTACACTCTACACCCTACACTCTATACCCTACACTCTATACCCTACACTCTATACCCTACACTCTATACCCTACACTCTACACTTTATACCCTACACTCTATACCCTACACTCTATACCCTACACTCTATACCCTACACTCTACACTCTATACCCTACACTCTATACCCTACACTATATACTCTATACCCTACACTCTATACCCTACAATCTATACCCTACACTCTATACCCTACACTCTATACCCTACACTCTATATCCCAACACTCTATACCCTACACTCTATACCCTACACTCTACACTCTATGCCCTACACTATACACTCTATACCCTACACTCTATACCATACAATCTACACTCTATACCCTACACTCTATACCCTACACTCTACACTCTATACCCTACACTCTACACTCTATACCCTACACTCTATACCCTACAATCTATACCATACACTCTATACCATACACTTTATACCCTACACTCTATACCCTACACTCTATACCCTACACTCTACACTCTATACTCTACACTCTATACCCTACACTCTATACCCTGCAATCTATACCATACACTCTATACCCTACACTCTATATCATACACTCTATACCCTACACTCTACACTCTATACCCCACACTCTACACTCTATACCCTACACTCTACACCCTACACTCTATACCATACACTCTATTCCATACACTCTATACCCTACACTCTATAACATACACTCTAAACCCTACACTCTATACCCTACACTCTACACTTTATACCCTACACTCTATACCCTACACTCTATACCCTACACTCTATACCCTACACTCTATACCCTACACTCTACACTCTATACCCTACACTCTATAACATACACTCTATACCCTACACTCTATACCTTACACTCTATACCCTACACTCTACACCCTACACTCTATACCCTACAATCTATACCATACACTCTATACCATACACTCTATACCCTACACTCTATACCCTACACTCTACACTCTATACCGTACACTCTATACCATACCATCTATACCCTACACTCTATAACCTACACTCTATACCCTACACTCTACACTCTATACCGTACACTCTATACCATACACTCTATACCTTACACTCTATACCCTACACTCTATACCCTACACTCTACACTCTATACCCTACACTCTGTACCATACACTCTAAACCCTACACTCTATACCCTACACTCTATACCCTAAACTCTACACTCTATACCCCACACTCTACACTCTATACCCTACACTCTATACCCTACACTCTAAACCCTACACGCTATACCCTACACTTTATACCCTACACTGTATACCCTACACTCTATACCCTACACTCTATACCCTACACTCTATACCCAACACTCTATAGCCCAACACTCTATACCGTACACACTATACCCTACACTCTATACCCTACAATCTACACTCTATACTCTACACTCTATACCCTACACTCTAATCCCTACACTCTACACTCTATACCCTACACTCTATACCCTACACTCTATACCATACACTCTATACCCTACACTCTATACCCTACACTCTACACTCTATACCCTACACTCTACACTCTACACTCTATACCCTACACTCTATACCCTACATTCTGTACTCTATTCCCTACACTATATACCCTACACTCTATACCCTGCAATCTATACCATACACTCTATACCCTACACTCTACACTCTATACCCCACACTCTACACTCTATACCCTACACTCTACACCCTACACTCTATACCATACACTCTATACCAAACACTCTATACCCTACACTATATACCATACACTCTATATCATACACTCTATACCGTACACTCTATACCCTACACTCTATAACCTACACTCTATACCCTACACTCTATACCCTACACTCTATACCCTACACTCTACACTCTGTACCCTACACTCTATACCATATACTCTACACCATACACTCTATACCCTACACTCTACACTCTATACCATACACTCTATACTGTACACTCTATACTATACACTCTATACCCTACACTCTATACCCTACACTCTATACCCTACACTCTATACCCTACACTCTACACTCTATACCCTACACTCTACACCATACACTCTATACCCTACACTCTATACCCTACACTCTATACCCTACAATATATACCCTACACTCTATACTCCTACACTCTATACCCTACACTCTACACTCTATACCCTACAATCTATACCATACACTCTATACCCTACACTCTATACCCTACACTCTACACTTTATACCCTACACTCTATACCCTACACTCTATACCCTACACTCTATACCCTACACTCTATACCCTACACTCTACACTCTATACCCTACACTCTATACCCTACACTATATACTCTGTACCCTACACTCTATACCCTACACGCTATACCCTACACTCTATACCCTACACTCTATACCCTACACTCTATATCCCAACACTCTACATCCTACACTCTATACCCTACACTGTACACTCTATACTCTACACTATACACTCTATACCCTACAATCTATACCATACACTCTATACCATACACTCTATACCCTACACTCTATACCCTACACTCTACACTCTATACCCTACACTCTATACCCTACACTTTATACCCTGCAATCTATACCATACACTCTATACCCTACACTCTATATCATACACTCTATACCCTACACTCTACACTCTATACCCCACACTCTACACTCAATACCCGACACTCTACACCCTACACTCTATATCATACACTCTATTCCATACACTCTTTACCCTACACTCTACACTCTAAAATCTATACCCTACTCTCTACACTCTATACCTTACACTCTATACCAAACACTCTATACCCTACACTATATACCATACACTCTATATCATACGCTCTATACCGTACACTCTATACCCTACACTCTATACCCTACACTCTATACCCTACACTCTATACCCTACACTCTACACTCTACACTCTATATTCTACACTCTATACCCTACACTCTAAACTCTATACCATACAATCTATACCCTACACTCTATACTATACACTCTACACCCTACAATCTATACCATACACTCTATGCCCTACACTCTACACTGTATAACCTACACTCTATACCCTACACTCTACACCCTACACTCTATACCATACACTCTATACCCTACACTCTATACCCTACACTCTATACCCTACACCCTACGCTCTATACCCAACACTCTATACCCTACACTCTTCCCTCTATACCCTACACTCTATTCCATACACTCTATATCCTACACTCTATACCCTACACTCTAATCCCTACACTCTACACTCTATACCCTACACTCTATACCCCACACTCTATACCCTACACTCTATACCATACACTCTATACCCTACACTCTATACCCTACACTCTACACTCTAAACTCTATTCCATACACTCTATACCCTACATTCTATACCCTACACTATATACCCTACACTCTATACCCTACACTCTACACTCTATACCCTACACTCTATACCCTACACTCTATACCCTACACTCTACACTCTATACCCTACACTCTACACTCTATACCCTACACTCTATACCCTACACTCTATACCCTACACTCTACACTTTACACCCTACACTCTATACCCTACACTCTATACTCTACACTCTATACCCTACACTCTATACTCTGCACTCTATACTCTATACCCTACACTCTATACCCTACACTCTATAACCTACACCCTATACCCTACACTCTATACCCTACACCCTACACACTATACCCTACACTCTATACCCTACACTCTACACTCTATACCCTACACTCTATAACATACACTCTATACCCTACACTCTATACCCTACACTATACGCTCTATACCCTACACTCTACACTGTATACCATACACTATATACCCTACACTCTATACCCTACACTCTACACTCTATACCCTACACTCTACACCCTACACTCTATACTATACACTCTATACTCTACAATCTATACCCTACACCCTACGTTCTATACCCTACACTCTATACCCTACACTCTATACTCTACACTCTACACTTTACACTCTATACCCTACACTCTATACCCTACACTCTATACTCTATACTCTACAGTCTATACCCTACACTCTAAACTCTATACCCTACACTCTATACCCTACACTCTAATCCCTACACTCTACACTCTATACCCTACACTCTATACCCTACACACTATACCCTACACTCTACACTCTATACTCTATACCCTACACTCTACCCTCTACACTCTATACCCTACACTCTATACCATACACTCTATACCCTACACTCTACACTCTATTCCCTACACTCTATACCATACATTCTATACCCTACACTCTATACCCTACACTCTATACCCTACACTCTATACTCTACACTCTATACCCTACACTCTATACCATACACTCTATACCCTACACTCTACACTCTATTCCCTACACTCTATACCATACACTCTATACCCTACACTCTATACCCTACACTATACACTCTATACCATACACTCTATACCCTAAACTCTATACCCTACACTCTACACTCTATACCCTACACTCTATACCCTACACTCTATACCCTACACTCTATACCCTACACTCTATACCATACACTCTATACCCTACACTCTACACTCTACACCCTACACTCTATACCCTACACTCTAAACCCTACACTCTATACCCTACACTATACACTCTATACCCTACACTCTACACCATACACTCTATACCCTATACTCTATACCCTACATTCTACACTCTATACCCTACAATCTATACCCTACACTTTATACCCTACACTCTATACCCTACACTCTACACTCTATACCGTACACTCTATACCATACACTCTATACCCTACACTCTATACCCTACACTCTATACCCTACACTCTACACTCTATACCCTACACTCTATACCATACACTCTAAACCCTACACTCTATACCCTACACTCTATACCCTAAACTCTACACTCTACACTCTATACCCTACACTCTATACCCTACACTCTATACCCTACACTCTATACCCTACACTCTATACCCTACACTCTACACTTTATACCCTACACTGTATACCCTACACTCTATACCCTACACTCTATACCCTACACTCTATACCCTACACTCTATAGCCCAACACTCTATAACGTACACTCTATACCCTACACTCTATACCCTACACTCTACACTCTATACCCTACACTCTATACACTACACTCTATACCCTACATTCTACACTCTATACCCTACACATTATACCATACACTCTATACCCTACACTCTACACTCTATACCCTACACTCTACACCCTACACTCTATACCCTACACTTTATACCCTACACTCTACACTCTATACCCTACACTCTATACCCTACACTCTATACCCTACACTCTACACTCTATACCCTACACTCTATACCCTACACTCTACCCTCTACACTCTATGCCCTGCACTCTATACCATACACTCTATACCCTACACTCTACACTCTATTCCCTAAACTCTATACCATACACTCTATACCCTACACTCTATACCCTACAATCTATACCCTACACTCTATACCCTACACTCTATACCATACACTCTATACCCTAAACTCTATACCCTACACTCTACACTCTATACCCTACACTCTACACACTACACTCTATACCCTACACTCTACACTCTATACCCTACACTCTATACCATACACTCTATACCCTACACTCTATACCGTACACTCTATACCCTACACTCTATACCCTACACTCTATACCCTACACTCTATACCCTACACTATACACTCTATACCCTACACTCTACACCATACACTATATACCCTATACAATACACTCTATACCCTACAATCTATACCCTACACTCTATACCCTACACTCTACACTCTATACCGTACACTCTATACCATACACTCTATACCCTACACTCTATATCCTACACTCTATACCCTACACTCTACACTCTATACCCTACACACTATATCATACACTCTAAACCCTACACTCTATACCCTACACTCTATACCCTAAACTCTACACTCTATACCCTACACTCTACACTCTATACCCTACACTCTATACCCTACACTCTATACCCTACACTCTATACCCTACACTCTACACTTTATACCCTACACTTTATACCCTACACTGTATAACCTACACTCTATACCCTACACTGTATACCCTACACTCTATATCCTACACTCTATACCCTACACTCTACACTCTATAACCTACACACTATACCATACACTCTAAACCCTACACTCTATACCCTACACTCTATACCCTAAACTCTACACTCTATACCCTACACTCTACACTCTATACCATACACTCTATACCCTACACTCTATACCCTACACTCTATACCCTACACTATATACCCTACACTCTACACTCTATACCCTACACTCTATAACATAAACTCTAAACCCTACACTCTATACCCTACACTCTACACTTTATACCCTACACTCTATACCCTACACTCTATACCCTACACTCTATACCCTACACTCTATAACATACACTCTATACCCTACACTCTATACCTTACACTCTATACCCTACACTCTACACTCTACACCCTACACTCTATACCCTACACTCTATACCCTACACTCTATACCCTACACTCTATACCCTACACTCTACACTTTATACCCTACACTCTATACCCTACACTCTATACCCTACACTCTATACCCTACACTCTACACTCTATACCCTACACTCTATACCCTACACTATATACTCTATAGAGTGTATGGTATAGAGTGTAGGGTATAGAGTGTAGGGTATAGAGTGTAGAGTGTAGGTTATAGAGTGTATGGTATAGAGTGTAGGGTGTAGAGTGTATGGCATAAAATGTAGGGTATAGAGTGTAGGGTATAGAGTGTAGGGAATAAAGTGTAGGGTATAGAGTGTATGGAATAGAGTATAGGGTATAGAGTGTAGAGTGTAGGGTATAGAGTGTATGGTATAGAGTGTAGGGTATAGAGAGTACAGTGTAGGGTATAGAGTGTAGGGTATAGAGTGTAGGGTAGTGAGTGTAGGGTATAGAGTGTAGGGTATAGAGTGTAGGGTATAGAGTTTAGAGTGTAGGGTACAGAGTGTAGGGTATAGAGTGTAGGGTATAGAGTGTAGGGAATAGAGTGTAGGGTATAGAGTGTAGGGTATAGAGAGTAGAGTGTAGGGTATAGAGTGTAAGGTATAGAGTGTAGGGTATAGAGTGTATGGTATAGAGTGTAGGGTATAGAGTGTAGAGTATAGAGTGTAGCGTGTAGGGTATAGAGTGTAGGGTATAGAGTGTAGGGTATAGAGTGTAGGGTATAGAGTGTAGAGTGTAGGGTATAGAGTGTAGGGTATAGAGTGTAGGGTATAGAGTGTAGGGTGTAGGGATTAGAGTGTAGGGTGTAGATTGTAGGGTATAGAGTGTATGGTATAGAGTGTAGGGTATAGAGTGTAGGGTATAGAGTGTAGGGTATAGAGTGTAGGGTGTAGGGATTAGAGTGTAGGGTGTAGAGTGTAGGGTATAGAGTATATGAAATAGAGTATAGGGTATAGAGTGTAGAGTGTAGGGTATATAGTGTAGGGTATAGAGTGTAGGATATAGAGTGTAGGGTATAGAGTGTAGAGTGTAGGGTATAGAGTGTATGGTATAGAGTGTAGGGTATAGAGTGTATGGTATAGAGTGTAGGGTGTAGAGTGTATGGCATAGAATGTAAGGTATAGAGTGTATGGTATAGAGTGTAGAGTGTAGGGTATAGAGTGTAGGGTATAGAGTGTAGAGTGTAGGGTATAGAGTGTAGAGTGTAGGGTATAGAGTGTAGAGTGTAGGGTATAGAGTGTAGGGTATAGAGTGTAGGGTATAGAGTGTAGGGTATAGAGTGTAGAGTGTAGGGTATAGAGTGTAGGGTATAGAGTGTAGGGTATAGAGTGTAGGGTAAAGCGTGTAGAGTGTAGGGATTAGAGTGTAGAGTATAGAGTGTAGAGTGTAGGGTATAGAGTGTATGGTATAGAGTATAGAGTGTACGGTATAGAGTGTACGGTATAGAGTGTATGGAAAAGAGTGTAGAGTGTAGAGTGTAGGGTATAGAGTGTAGGGTATAGAGTGTATGATATAGAGTGTAGGGTATAGAGTGTAGGGTATAGAGTGTAGAGTGTAGGGTATAGAGTTTAGGGTATGGAGTTTATGGTATAGAGTGTAGGGTGTAGAGTGTATGGTATAGAATGTAGGGCATAGAGTGTATGGTATAGAGTGTAGGGTATAGAGTGTAGGGTATAGAGTGTACAGTGTAGGGTATAGAGTGTATGGTATAGAGTGTAGAGTATAGATTGTAGGGTATTGAGTGTAGGGTATAGAGTGTAGGGTATAGAGAGTAGGGTGTAGAGTGTAGGGTATAGAGTGTAGGGTATAGAGTGTAGGGTAAAGCGTGTAGAGTGTAGGGATTAGAGTGTAGAGTATAGAGTGTAGAGTGTAGGGTATAGAGTGTATGGTATAAAGTATAGAGTGTAGGGTATAGAGTGTACGGTATAGAGTGTATGGAAAAGAGTGTAGAGTGTAGAGTGTAGGGTATAGAGTGTAGGGTATAGAGTGTATGGTATAGAGTGTAGGGTATAGATTGTAGGGTATAGAGTGTAGAGTGTAGGGTATAGAGTTTAGGGTATAGAGTTTATGGTATAGAGTGTAGGGTGTAGAGTGTAGGGTATACAGTGTAGGGTATAGGGTGTAGAGTGTAGGGTATAGAGTGTATAGTATAGATTGTAGGGTGTAGAGTGTATGGTATAGAATGTAGGGCATAGAGTGTATGGTATAGAGTGTAGGGTATAGAGTGTAGGGTATAGAGTGTACAGTGTAGGGTATAGAGTGTATGGTATAGAGTGTAGAGTATAGATTGTAGGGTATTGAGTGTAGGGTATAGAGTGTAGGGTATGGAGTGTAGGGTATAGAGTGTATGGTATAGAGTGTATGGTATATAGTGTAGGGTATAGAGTGTAGGGTATAGAGTGTAGGGTATAGAGTGTAGAGTATAGAGTGTAGGGTATAGAGTGTACGGTATAGAGTGTATGGTATAGAGTGTATGGTATATAGTGTAGGGTATAGAGTGTAGGGTATAGAGTGTAGAGTGTAGGGTATAGAGTGTAGGGTATAGAGTGTAGAGTGTAGGGTATAGAGTGTAGGGTATAGAGTGTAGAGTGTAGGGTAAAGAGTGTATGGTATAGAGTGTAGGGTATAGAGTGTACAGTGTAGGGTATAGAGTGTAGGGTATAGAGTGTAGAGTGTAGGGTATAGAGTGTAGAGTGTAGGGTATAGAGTGTAGGGTATAGAGTGTAGGGTATAGAGTGTAGGGTATAGAGTGTACGGTATAGAGTGTATGGTATAGAGTGTATGGTATATAGTGTAGGGTATAGAGTGTAGGGTATAGAGTGTAGGGTATAGAGTGTAGAGTATAGAGTGTAGGGTATAGAGTGTAGGGTATAGAGTGTAGAGTGTATGGTATAGAGTGTAGGGTATAGAGTGTAGAGTGTAGGGTATAGAGTGTAAGGTATAGAGTGTAGAGTGTAGGGTATAGAGTGTAGGGTATAGAGTGTAGGGTAAAGCGTGTAGAGTGTAGGGATTAGAGTGTAGAGTGTAGGGTATAGACTGTAGGGTATAGAGTGTAGAGTGTAGGGTATAGAGTGTATGGTATAGAGTGTAGGGTATAGAGTGTACAGTGTAGGGTATAGAGTGTAGGGTATAGAGTGTAGAGTGTAGGGTATAGAGTGTAGAGTGTAGGGTATAGAGTGTAGGGTATAGAGTGTAGAGTGTAGGGTATAGAGTGTATGGTATAGAGTGTATGGTATAGAGTGTAGGGTATAGAGTGTACAGTGTAGGGTATAGAATGTAGGGTATAGAGTGTACAGTGTAGGGTATAGAGTCTAGGGTATAGAGTGTAGAGTGTAGGGTATAGAGTATAGAGTGTAGGGTATAGAGTGTTGGGTATAGAGTGTAGGGTATAGAGTGTAGAGTGTAGGGTATAGAGTGTATGGTATAGAGTGTAGGGTATAGAGAGTACAGTGTAGGGTATAGAGTGTAGGGTATAGAGTGTAGGGTATAGAGTGTAGGGTATAGAGTGTAGGGTATAGAGTTTAGAGTGTAGGGTATAGAGTGTAGGGTACAGAGTGCAGGGTACAGAGTGTAGGGTATAGAGTGTAGGGTATAGAGTGTAGGGAATAGAGTGTAGGGTATAGAGTGTAGGGTATAGAGAGTAGAGTGTAGGGTATAGAGTGTAGGGTATAGAGTGTAGAGTGTAGGGATTCGAGTGTAGGGTATAGAGTGTAGAGTGTAGGGTATAGAGTGTAGGGTATAGACTGTAGGGTATAGAGTGTAGGGTATAGAGTGTACGGTATAGAGTGTAGAGTGTAGGGTATAGAGTGTAGGGTATAGAGTGTAAGGTATAGAGTGTAGAGTGTAGGGTATAGAGTGTAGGGTATAGAGTGTAGAGTATAGACTGTAAGAAATAGAGTGTAGGGTATAGAGTGTAGAGTTTAAGGTATAGAGTGTGGGGTATAGAGTGTAGAGTGTAGGGTATAGAGTGTATGGTATAGATTGTAGGGTGTAGAGCGTAGGGTATAGAGTGTAGGGTATAGAGTGTAGAGTGTAGGGAATAGAGTGTAGGGTATAGAGTGTAGGGTGTAGAGTGTAGGTTATAGAGTGTAGGGTATAGAGTGTAGAGTGTAGGGTATAGAGTGTAGGGTATAGAGTGTAGGGTAAAGCGTGTAGAGTGTAGGGAATAGAGTGTAGGGATTAGAGTGTAGGGTATAGAGTGTAGAGTGTAGGGTATAGAGTGTATGGTATAGAGTATAGAGTGTAGGGTATAGAGTGTACGGTATAGAGTGTATGGAATAGAGTGTAGAGTGTAGGGTATAGAGTGTAGGGTATAGAGTGTAGGGTATAGAGTGTAGGGTATAGAGTGTAGAGTGTAGGGATTAGAGTGTAGGGTGTAGAGTTTAGGGTATAGAGTGTATGGAATAGAGTATAGGGTATAGAGTGTAGAGTGTTGGGTATAGAGTGTAGGGTATAGAGTGTATGGTATAGAGTGTATAGTATAGATTGTAGGGAGTAGAGTGTATGGTATAGAATGTAGGGAATAGAGTGTATGATATAGAGTTTAGAGTGTAGGGTATAGAGTGTAGAGTGTAGGGTATAGAGTGTATGGTATAGAGTGTAGGGTATAGAGTGCAGGGTATAGAGTGTAGAGTGTAGGGTATAGAGTGTAGGGTATAGAGTGTAGGGTATATAGTATAGAGTGTAGGGTATAGAGTGTAGGGTATAGAGTGTAGGGTATAGAGTGTAGAGTGTAGGGTATAGAGTGTAGGGTATAGAGTGTACGGTATAGAGTGTATGGTATAGAGTGTATGGTATATAGTGTAGGGTATAGAGTGTAGGGTACAGAGTGTAGGGTATAAAGTGTAGAGTATAGAGTGTAGGGTATAGAGTGTAGGGTATAGAGTGTAGAGTGTAGGATATAGAGTGTAGGGTATAGAGTGTAGAGTGTAGTGTATAGAGTGTATGGTATAGAGTGTAGGGTATAGAGTGTACAGTGCAGGGTATAGAGTGTAGGGTATAGAGTGTAGGGTATAGAGTGTAGGGTATAGAGTGTAGAGTGTAGGGTATAGAGCGTAGAGTATAGGGTATAGAGTGTAGGGTACAGAGTGTAGGGTATAGAGTGTAGGGTATAGAGTGTAGGGAATAGAGTGTAGGGTATAGAGTGTAGGGTATAGAGTGTAGGGTATAGAGAGTAGAGTGTAGGGTATAGAGTGTAGGGTATAGAGTGTAGAGTGTAGGGATTCGAGTGTAGGGTATAGAGTGTAGAGTGTAGGGTATAGAGTGTAGGGTATAGAGTATAGAGTGTAGGGTATAGAGTGTAGGGTATAGAGTGTAGGGTATAGACTGTAGGGTATAGAGTGTAGGGTATAGAGTGTAGGGTATATAGTGTAGGGTATATAGTGTAGAGTGTAGGGTATAGAGTGTATGGTATAGAGTGTAGGGTATAGAGTGTAGAGTGTAGGATATAGAGTGTAGGGTATAGAGTGTAGAGTGTAGGGTATAGAGTGTATGGTATAGAGTGTAGGGTATAGAGTGTACAGTGCAGGGTATAGACTGTAGGGTATAGAGTGTAGGGTATAGAGTGTAGGGTATAGAGTGTAGAGTGTAGGGTATAGAGTGTATGGTATAGAGTGTAGAGTGTAGGGTATAGATTGTAGGGTATTGAGTGTAGGGTATAGAGTGTAGGGTATAGAGTGTAGAGTATAGAGTGTAGAGTGTAGGGTATAGAGTGTATGGTATAGAGTGTAGGGCGTAGAGTGTATGGTATAGAATGTAGGGTATAGAGTGTATGGTATAGCGTGTAGAGTGTAGGGTATAGAGTGTAGGGTATAGAGTGTATGGTATAGAGTGTAGAGTGTAGGGTATAGTTTGTAGGGTATTGAGTGTAGGGTATAGAGTGTAGGGTATAGAGTGTAGGGTATAGAGTGTAGAGTGTAGGGTATAGAGTGTATGGTATAGAGTGTAGGGTATAGAGTGTAGGGTATAGAGTGTAGGGAATAGATTGTAGGGTATTGAGTGTAGGGTATAGAGTGTAGGGTATAGAGTGTAGAGTGTAGGGTATAGAGTGTATGGTATAGAGTGTAGAGTATAGATTGTAGGGTATTGAGTGTAGGGTATAGAGTGTAGAGTGTAGGGTATAGAGTGTAGGGTATAGAGTGTAGGGTATAGAGTGTAGAGTGTAGGGTATGGAGTGTAGGGTATAGAGTGTAGAGTGTATGGTATAGAGTGTAGGGTATAGAGTGTAGGGTATAGAGTGTAGGGTATAGAGTGTAGAGTGTAGGGTATAGAGTGAAGGGTATAGAGTATAGAGTGTAGGGTATGGAGTGTAGGGTATAGAGTGTAGGGTATAGAGTGTAGAGTGTAGGGTATAGAGTGTAGGGTATAGAGTGTAAAGTGTAGAGTGTATAGTATAGAGTGTAGGGTATAGAGTGTAGAGTCTAGGGATTAGAGTGTAGGGTATAGAGTGTAGGGTATAGAGTGTATGGAATAGAGTGTAGGGTATAGAGTGTAGTGTATAGAGTGTAGATTGTAGGGTATAGAGTGTATGGTATAGAGTGTAGGGTGTAGAGTGTATGGTATAGAGTGTAGGATATAGAGTGTATGGTATAGAGTTTAGAGTGTAGGGTATAGAGTGTAGTGTATAGACTGTATGGTATAGAGTGTAGGGTATAGAGTGTAGAGTGTAGGGTATAGCGTGTAGGGTATAGAGTGTAGGGTATAGAGTGTAGGGTATAGAGTGTAGGGTATAGAGTGTAGGGTATAGAGTGTAGAGTGTAGGGTATAGAGTGTAGGGTATAGAGTGTAGAGTGTAGGGTATAGAGTGTATGGTATAGAGTGTAGGGTATAGAGAGTACAGTGTAGGGTATAGAGTGTAGGGTATAGAGTGTAGGGTATAGAGTGTAGGGTATAGAGTGTAGGGTATAGAGTTTAGAGTGTAGGGTATAGAGTGTAGGGTACAGAGTGCAGGGTACAGAGTGTAGGGTATAGAGTGTAGGGTATAGAGTGTAGGGAATAGAGTGTAGGGTATAGAGTGTAGGGTATAGAGAGTAGAGTGTAGGGTATAGAGTGTAGGGTATAGAGTGTAGAGTGTAGGGATTCGAGTGTAGGGTATAGAGTGTAGAGTGTAGGGTATAGAGTGTAGGGTATAGACTGTAGGGTATAGAGTGTAGGGTATAGAGTGTACGGTATAGAGTGTAGAGTGTAGGGTATAGAGTGTAGGGTATAGAGTGTAAGGTATAGAGTGTAGAGTGTAGGGTATAGAGTGTAGGGTATAGAGTGAAGAGTATAGACTGTAAGAAATAGAGTGTAGGGTATAGAGTGTAGAGTTTAAGGTATAGAGTGTGGGGTATAGAGTGTAGAGTGTAGGGTATAGAGTGTATGGTATAGATTGTAGGGTGTAGAGCGTAGGGTATAGAGTGTAGGGTATAGAGTGTAGAGTGTAGGGAATAGAGTGTAGGGTATAGAGTGTAGGGTGTAGAGTGTAGGTTATAGAGTGTAGGGTATAGAGTGTAGAGTGTAGGGTATAGAGTGTAGGGTATAGAGTGTAGGGTAAAGCGTGTAGAGTGTAGGGAATAGAGTGTAGGGATTAGAGTGTAGGGTATAGAGTGTAGAGTGTAGGGTATAGAGTGTATGGTATAGAGTATAGAGTGTAGGGTATAGAGTGTACGGTATAGAGTGTATGGAATAGAGTGTAGAGTGTAGGGTATAGAGTGTAGGGTATAGAGTGTAGGGTATAGAGTGTAGGGTATAGAGTGTAGAGTGTAGGGATTAGAGTGTAGGGTGTAGAGTTTAGGGTATAGAGTGTATGGAATAGAGTATAGGGTATAGAGTGTAGAGTGTTGGGTATAGAGTGTAGGGTATAGAGTGTATGGTATAGAGTGTATAGTATAGATTGTAGGGAGTAGAGTGTATGGTATAGAATGTAGGGAATAGAGTGTATGATATAGAGTTTAGAGTGTAGGGTATAGAGTGTAGAGTGTAGGGTATAGAGTGTATGGTATAGAGTGTAGGGTATAGAGTGCAGGGTATAGAGTGTAGAGTGTAGGGTATAGAGTGTAGGGTATAGAGTGTAGGGTATATAGTATAGAGTGTAGGGTATAGAGTGTAGGGTATAGAGTGTAGGGTATAGAGTGTAGAGTGTAGGGTATAGAGTGTAGGGTATAGAGTGTACGGTATAGAGTGTATGGTATAGAGTGTATGGTATATAGTGTAGGGTATAGAGTGTAGGGTACAGAGTGTAGGGTATAAAGTGTAGAGTATAGAGTGTAGGGTATAGAGTGTAGGGTATAGAGTGTAGAGTGTAGGATATAGAGTGTAGGGTATAGAGTGTAGAGTGTAGTGTATAGAGTGTATGGTATAGAGTGTAGGGCATAGAGTGTACAGTGCAGGGTATAGAGTGTAGGGTATAGAGTGTAGGGTATAGAGTGTAGGGTATAGAGTGTAGAGTGTAGGGTATAGAGCGTAGAGTATAGGGTATAGAGTGTAGGGTACAGAGTGTAGGGTATAGAGTGTAGGGTATAGAGTGTAGGGAATAGAGTGTAGGGTATAGAGTGTAGGGTATAGAGTGTAGGGTATAGAGAGTAGAGTGTAGGGTATAGAGTGTAGGGTATAGAGTGTAGAGTGTAGGGATTCGAGTGTAGGGTATAGAGTGTAGAGTGTAGGGTATAGAGTGTAGGGTATAGAGTATAGAGTGTAGGGTATAGAGTGTAGGGTATAGAGTGTAGGGTATAGACTGTAGGGTATAGAGTGTAGGGTATAGAGTGTAGGGTATATAGTGTAGGGTATATAGTGTAGAGTGTAGGGTATAGAGTGTATGGTATAGAGTGTAGGGTATAGAGTGTAGAGTGTAGGATATAGAGTGTAGGGTATAGAGTGTAGAGTGTAGGGTATAGAGTGTATGGTATAGAGTGTAGGGTATAGAGTGTACAGTGCAGGGTATAGACTGTAGGGTATAGAGTGTAGGGTATAGAGTGTAGGGTATAGAGTGTAGAGTGTAGGGTATAGAGTGTATGGTATAGAGTGTAGAGTGTAGGGTATAGATTGTAGGGTATTGAGTGTAGGGTATAGAGTGTAGGGTATAGAGTGTAGAGTATAGAGTGTAGAGTGTAGGGTATAGAGTGTATGGTATAGAGTGTAGGGCGTAGAGTGTATGGTATAGAATGTAGGGTATAGAGTGTATGGTATAGCGTGTAGAGTGTAGGGTATAGAGTGTAGGGTATAGAGTGTATGGTATAGAGTGTAGAGTGTAGGGTATAGTTTGTAGGGTATTGAGTGTAGGGTATAGAGTGTAGGGTATAGAGTGTAGGGTATAGAGTGTAGAGTGTAGGGTATAGAGTGTATGGTATAGAGTGTAGGGTATAGAGTGTAGTGTATAGAGTGTAGGGAATAGATTGTAGGGTATTGAGTGTAGGGTATAGAGTGTAGGGTATAGAGTGTAGAGTGTAGGGTATAGAGTGTATGGTATAGAGTGTAGAGTATAGATTGTAGGGTATTGAGTGTAGGGTATAGAGTGTAGAGTGTAGGGTATAGAGTGTAGGGTATAGAGTGTAGGGTATAGAGTGTAGAGTGTAGGGTATGGAGTGTAGGGTATAGAGTGTAGAGTGTATGGTATAGAGTGTAGGGTATAGAGTGTAGGGTATAGAGTGTAGGGTATAGAGTGTAGAGTGTAGGGTATAGAGTGAAGGGTATAGAGTATAGAGTGTAGGGTATGGAGTGTAGGGTATAGAGTGTAGGGTATAGAGTGTAGAGTGTAGGGTATAGAGTGTAGGGTATAGAGTGTAAAGTGTAGAGTGTAGGGTATAGAGTGTAGGGTATAGAGTGTAGAGTCTAGGGATTAGAGTGTAGGGTATAGAGTGTAGGGTATAGAGTGTATGGAATAGAGTGTAGGGTATAGAGTGTAGTGTATAGAGTGTAGATTGTAGGGTATAGAGTGTATGGTATAGAGTGTAGGGTGTAGAGTGTATGGTATAGAGTGTAGGATATAGAGTGTATGGTATAGAGTTTAGAGTGTAGGGTATAGAGTGTAGTGTATAGACTGTATGGTATAGAGTGTAGGGTATAGAGTGTAGAGTGTAGGGTATAGCGTGTAGGGTATAGAGTGTAGGGTATAGAGTGTAGGGTATAGAGTGTAGGGTATAGAGTGTAGGGTATAGAGTGTAGAGTGTAGGGTATAGAGTGTAGGGTATAGAGTGTAGAGTGTAGGGTATAGAGTGTAGGGTATAGAGTGTAGGGTAAAGCGTGTAGAGTGTAGGGATTAGAGTGTAGGGTATAGAGTGTAGAGTGTAGGGTATAGAGTGTAGGGTATAGAGTGTAGGGTATAGAGTGTAGAGTGTAGGGTATAGAGTGTAGGGTATAGAGTGTAGGGTATAGAGTGTAGGGTATAGAGTGTAGAGTGTAGGGTATAGAGTGTAGGGTATAGAGTGTAGGGTATAGAGTGTAGAGTGTAGGGATTAGAGTGTAGGGTGTAGATTGTAGGGTATAGAGTGTATGAAATAGAGTATAGGGTATAGAGTGTAGAGTGTAAGGTATAGAGTGTATGGTGTAGAGTGTAGGGTATAGAGTGAAGGGTGTAGGGTGTAGGGATTAGAGTGTAGAGTGTAGGGTATAGAGTGTATGAAATAGAGTATAGGGTATAGAGTGTAGGGTATAGAGTGTAGGGTATAGAGTGTAGGGTATAGAGTGTAGGGTATAGAGTGTATGGTATAGAGTGTAGGGTATAGAGTGTAGGGTATAGAGTGTAGAGTGTAGGTTATAGAGTGTATGGTATAGAGTGTAGGGTGTAGAGTGTATGGCATAAAATGTAGGGTATAGAGTGTATGGTATAGAGTGTAGAGTGTAGGGTATAGATTGTAGGGTATTGAGTGTAGGGTATAGAGTGTAGGGTATAGAGTGTAGAGTGTAGGGTATAGAGTGTATGGTATAGAGTGTAGAGTATAGATTGTAGGGTATTTAGTGTAGGGTATAGAGTGTAGAGTGTAGGGTATAGAGTGTAGGGTATAGAGTGTATGGAATAGAGTGTAGGGTATAGAGTGTAGTGTATAGAGTGTAGATTGTAGGGTATAGAGTGTATGGTATAGAGTGTAGGGTGTAGAGTGTATGGTATAGAGTGTAGGATATAGAGTGTATGGTACAGAGTTTAGAGTGTAGGGTATAGAGTGTAGTGTATAGACTGTATGGTATAGAGTGTAGGGTATAGAGTGTAGAGTGTAGGGTATAGCGTGTAGGGTATAGAGTGTAGGGTATAGAGTGTAGGGTATAGAGTGTAGGGTATAGAGTGTAGAGTGTAGGGTATAGAGTGTAGGGTATAGAGTGTAGGGTATAGAGTGTAGAGTGTAGGGTATAGAGTGTAGGGTATAGAGTGTAGGGTAAAGCGTGTAGATTGTAAGGATTAGAGTGTAGGGTATAGAGTGTAGAGTGTAGGGTATAGAGTGTAGGGTATAGAGTGTAGGGTATAGAGTGTAGAGTGTAGGGTATAGAGTGTAGGGTATAGAGTGTAGGGTATAGAGTGTAGGGTATAGAGTGTAGAGTGTAGGGATTAGAGTGTAGGGTGTAGATTGTAGGGTATAGAGTGTATGAAATAGAGTATAGGGTATAGAGTGTAGAGTGTAAGGTATAGAGTGTATGGTGTAGAGTGTAGGGTATAGAGTGTAGGGTGTAGGGATTAGAGTGTAGCGTGTAAAGTGTAGGGTATAGAGTGTATGAAATAGAGTATAGGGTATAGAGTGTAGGGAATAGAGTGTAGGGTATAGAGTGTAGGGTATAGAGTGTAGGGTATAGAGTGTATGGTATAGAGTGTAGGGTATAGAGTGTAGGGTATAGAGTGTAGAGTGTAGGTTATAGAGTGTATGGTATAGAGTGTAGGGTGTAGAGTGTATGGCATAGAATGTAGGGTATAGAGTGTATGGTATAGAGTGTAGAGTGTAGGGTATAGATTGTAGGGTATTGAGTGTAGGGTATAGAGTGTAGGGTATAGAGTGTAGAGTGTAGGGTATAGAGTGTATGGTATAGAGTGTAGAGTATAGATTGTAGGGTATTTAGTGTAGGGTATAGAGTGTAGAGTGTAGGGTATAGAGTGTAGGGTATATAGTGTAGAGTGTAGGGTATAGAGTGTAGGGTGTAGGGTATAGAGTGTAGGGTATAGAGTGTAGGGTATAGAATGTAGGGTATAGAGTGTAGAGTGTAGGGTATAGAGTGTAGGGTATAGAGTGTAGGGTATAGAGTGTGGGTATAGAGTGTAGGGTATAGAGTGTAGGGTATAGAGTGTAGGGTAAAGCGTGTAGAGTGTAGGGATTAGAGTGTAGGGTATAGAGTGTAGGGTATAGAGTGTAGAGTGTAGGGTATAGAGTGTAGGGTATAGATTGTAGGGTATAGAGTGTAGAGTGTAGGGTATAGAGTGTAGGGTATAGAGTGTAGGGTATAGAGTGTAGAGTGTAGGGTATAGAGTGTAGGGTATAGAGTGTAGAGTGTAGGGTATAGAGTGTAGGGTATAGAGTGTAGGGTATAGAGTGTAGAGTGTAGGGTATTGAGTGTAGGGTATAGAGTGTAGGGTATAGAGTGTAGGGTATAGAGTGTAGATTGTAGGGTATAGAGTGTAGGGTATAGAGTGTAGAGTGTAGGGTATAGAGTGTAGGGTATAGAGTGTAGGGTATAGAGTGTAGAGTGTAGGGTATAGAGTGTATGGTATAGAGTGTAGAGTATAGAGTGTAGGGTATAGAGTGTAGGGTATAGAGTGTAGGGTATAGAGTGTAGGGTAAAGCGTGTAGAGTGTAGGGATTAGAGTGTAGGGTATAGAGTGTAGAGTGTAGGGTATAGAGTGTAGAGTGTAGGGTATAGAGTGTAGGGTATAGAGTGTAGAGTGTAGGGTATAGAGTGTAGGGTATAGAGTGTAGAGTGTAGGGTATAGAGTGTAGGGTATAGAGTGTAGGGTATAGAGTGTAGAGTGTAGGGTATAGAGTGTAGAGTGTAGGGTATAGAGTGTAGTGTAGGGTATAGAGTGTAGAGTGTAGGGTATAGAGTGTAGGGTATAGAGTGTAGGGTATAGAGTGTAGGGTATAGAGTGTAGGGTAAAGCGTGTAGAGTGTAGGGATTAGAGTGTAGAGTATAGAGTGTAGAGTGTAGGGTATAGAGTGTATGGTATAGAGTATAGAGTGTAGGGTATAGAGTGTACGGTATAGAGTGTATGGAAAAGAGTGTAGAGTGTAGAGTGTAGGGTATAGAGTGTTGGGTATAGAGTGTTTGGTATAGAGTGTAGGGTATAGAGTGTAGGGTATAGAGTGTAGAGTGTAGGGTATAGAGTTTAGGGTATAGAGTTTATGGTATAGAGTGTAGGGTGTAGAGTGTAGGGTATACAGTGTAGGGTATAGGGTGTAGAGTGTAGGGTATAGAGTGTATAGTATAGATTGTAGGGTGTAGAGTGTATGGTATAGAATGTAGGGCATAGATTGTATGGTATAGAGTGTAGGGTATAGAGTGTAGGGTATAGAGTGTACAGTGTAGGGTATAGAGTGTATGGTATAGAGTGTAGAGTATAGATTGTAGGGTATTGAGTGTAGGGTATAGAGTGTAGGGTATAGAGTAGAGTGTAGGGTATAGAGTGTATGGTATAGAGTGTATGGTATATAGTGTAGGGTATAGAGTGTAGGGTATAGAGTGTAGGGTATAGAGTGTAGAGTATAGAGTGTAGGGTATAGAGTGTACGGTATAGAGTGTATGGTATAGAGTGTATGGTATATAGTGTAGGGTATAGAGTGTAGGGTATAGAGTGTAGAGTGTAGGGTATAGAGTGTAGGGTATAGAGTGTAGAGTGTAGGGTATAGAGTGTATGGTATAGAGTGTAGGGTATAGAGTGTACAGTGTAGGGTATAGAGTGTAGGGTATAGAGTGTACAGTGTAGGGTATAGAGTGTAGGGTATAGAGTGTAGAGTGTAGGGTATAGAATGTAGAGTGTAGGGTATAGAGTGTAGGGTATAGAGTGTAGGTTATAGAGTGTAGGGTATAGAGTGTAGAGTGTAGGGTATAGAGTGTAGGGTATAGAGTGTAGGGTGTAGAGTGTAGGGTATAGAGTGTAGGGTAAAGCGTGTAGAGTGTAGGGATTAGAGTGTAGAGTACAGAGTGTAGAGTGTAGGGTATAGAGTGTATGGTATAGAGTATAGAGTGTATGGAAAGGAGTGTAGAGGGTAGGGTATAGAGTGTAGGGTATAGAGTGTATGGTATAGAGTGTAGGGAAAAGAGTGTAGGGTATAGAGTGTAGAGTGTAGGGATTAGAGTGTAGGGTATAGAGTGTTTGCAATAGAGTATAGGGTATAGAGTGTAGAGTGTAGGGTATAGAGTGTAGGGTATAGAGTGTAGCATATAGAGTGTAGGGTATAGAGTGTAGAGTGTAGGGTATAGAGTGTATGGTATAGAGTGTAGGGTGTAGAGTGTAGGGTATAGAGTGTAGGGTATAGAGTGTAGAGTGTAGGGTATAGAGTGTATAGTACAGATTGTAGGGTGTAGAGTGTATGGTATAGAATGTAGGGTATAGAGTGTATGGTATAGAGTGTAGAGTGTAGGGTATAGAGTGTAGGGTATAGAGTGTACAGTGTAGGGTATAGAGTGTATGGTATAGAGTGTAGGGTATAGATTGTAGGGTATTGAGTGTAGGGTATAGAGTGTAGGGTATAGAGTGTAGGGTATAGAGTGTAGGGTATAGAGTGTATGGTATAGAGTGTAGGGTATAGAGTGTAGGGTATAGAGTGTAGGGTAAAGCGTGTAGAGTGTAGGGATTAGAGTGTAGAGTATAGAGTGTAGAGTGTAGGGTATAGAGTGTAGGGTATAGAGTGTAGGGTATAGAGTGTATAGTATAGATTGTAGGGAGTAACATAGTAACATAGTAACATAGTTAGTAAGGCCGAAAAAAGACATTTGTCCATCCAGTTCAGCCTATATTCCATCATAATAAATCCCCAGATCTACGTCCTTCTACAGAACCTAATAATTGTATGATACAATATTGTTCTGCTCCAGGAAGACATCCAGGCCTCTCTTGAACCCCTCGACTGAGTTCGCCATCACCACCTCCTCAGGCAAGCAATTCCAGATTCTCACTGCCCTAACAGTAAAGAATCCTCTTCTATGTTGGTGGAAAAACCTTCTCTCCTCCAGACGCAAAGAATGCCCCCTTGTGCCCGTCACCTTCCTTGGTATAAACAGATCCTCAGCGAGATATTTGTATTGTCCCCTTATATACTTATACATGGTTATTAGATCGCCCCTCAGTCGTCTTTTTTCTAGACTAAATAATCCTAATTTCGCTAATCTATCTGGGTATTGTAGTTCTCCCATCCCCTTTATTAATTTTGTTGCCCTCCTTTGTACTCTCTCTAGTTCCATTATATCCTTCCTGAGCACCGGTGCCCAAAACTGGACACAGTACTCCATGTGCGGTCTAACTAGGGATTTGTACAGAGGCAGTATAATGCTCTCATCATGTGTATCCAGACCTCTTTTAATGCACCCCATGATCCTGTTTGCCTTGGCAGCTGCTGCCTGGCACTGGCTGCTCCAGGTAAGTTTATCATTAACTAGGATCCCCAAGTCCTTCTCCCTGTCAGATTTACCCAGTGGTTTCCCGTTCAGTGTGTAATGGTGATATTGATTCCCTCTTCCCATGTGTATAACCTTACATTTATCATTGTTAAACCTCATCTGCCACCTTTCAGCCCAAGTTTCCAACTTATCCAGATCCATCTGTAGCAGAATACTATCTTCTCTTGTATTAACTGCTTTACATAGTTTTGTATCATCTGCAAATATCGATATTTTACTGTGTAAACCTTCTACCAGATCATTAATGAATATGTTGAAGAGAACAGGTCCCAATACTGACCCCTGCGGTACCCCACTGGTCACAGCGACCCAGTTAGAGACTATACCATTTATAACCACCCTCTGCTTTCTATCACTAAGCCAGTTACTAACCCATTTACACACATTTTCCTCCAGACCAAGCATCCTCATTTTGTGTACCAACCTCTTGTGCGGCACGGTATCAAACGCTTTGGAAAAATCGAGATATACCACGTCCAATGACTCACCGTGGTCCAGTCTATAGCTTACCTCTTCATAAAAACTGATTAGATTGGTTTGACAGGAGCGATTTCTCATAAACCCATGCTGATATGGAGTTAAACAGTTATTCTCATTGAGATAATCCAGAATAACATCCCTCAGAAACCCTTCAAATATTTTACCAACAATAGAGGTTAGACTTACTGGCCTATAATTTCCAGGTTCACTTTTAGAGCCCTTTTTGAATATTGGCACCACATTTGCTATGCGCCAGTCCTGCGGAACAGACCCTGTCGCTATAGAGTCACTAAAAATAAGAAATAATGGTTTATCTATTACATTACTTAGTTCTCTTAGTACTCGTGGGTGTATGCCACCCGGACCCGGAGATTTATCTATTTTAATCTTATTTAGCCGGTTTCGCACCTCTTCTTGGGTTAGATTGGTGACTCTTAATATAGGGTTTTCATTGTTTCTTGGGATTTCACCTAGCATTTCATTTTCCACCGTGAATACCGTGGAGAAGAAGGTGTTTAATATGTTAGCTTTTTCCTCGTCATCTACAACCATTCTTTCCTCACTATTTTTTAAGGGGCCTACATTTTCAGTTTTTATTCTTTTACTATTGATATAGTTGAAGAACAGTTTGGGATTAGTTTTACTCTCCTTAGCAATGTGCTTCTCTGTTTCCTTTTTGGCAGCTTTAATTAGTTTTTTAGATAAAGTATTTTTCTCCCTATAGTTTTTTAGAGCTTCAATGGTGCCATCCTGCTTTAGTAGTGCAAATGCTTTCTTTTTACTGTTAATTGCCTGTCTTACTTCTTTGTTTAGCCACATTGGGTTTTTCCTATTTCTAGTCCTTTTATTCCCACAAGGTATAAACCGCTTACACTGCCTATTTAGGATGTTCTTAAACATTTCCCATTTATTATCTGTATTCTCATTTCTGAGGATATTGTCCCAGTCTACCAGATTAAGGGCATCTCTAAGCTGTTCAAACTTTGCCTTCCTAAAGTTCAATGTTTTTGTGACTCCCTGACAAGTCCCCCTAGTGAAAGACAGGTGAAACTGCACAATATTGTGGTCGCTATTTCCTAAATGCCCAACCACCTGCAGATTTGTTATTCTGTCAGGTCTATTAGATAGTATTAGGTCTAAAAGTGCTGCTCCTCTGGTTGGATTCTGCACCAATTGTGAAAGATAATTTTTCTTGGTTATTAGCAGAAACCTGTTGCCTTTATGGGTTTCACAGGTTTCTGTTTCTCAGTTAATATCCGGGTAGTTAAAGTCCCCCATAACCAGGACCTCATTATGGGTTGCAGCTTCATCTATCTGCTTTAGAAGTAGACTTTCCATGCTTTCTGTTATATTTGGGGGTTTGTAACAGACCCCAATGAGAATTTTGTTACCATTTTTCCCTCCATGAATTTCAACCCATATGGACTCGACATCCTCATTCCCTTCGCTAATATCCTCCCTTAAAGTGGACTTTAGACAAGACTTTACATAGAGACAAACCCCTCCTCCTCTCCGATTTTTACGATCCTTTCTAAACCGACTGTAACCCTGTAAGTTAACTGCCCAGTCATAGCTTTCATCTAACCATGTCTCGGTTATTCCCACTATGTCAAAGTTACCTGTAGATATTTCTGCTTCTAGTTCTTCCATCTTGTTTGTCAGGCTTCTGGCGTTTGCGAGCATGCAGTTTAGAGGATTTTGTTTTGTTCCAATCTCCTCACTGTGGATTGTTTTAGAAATGTTCTTACCTCCCTTCTGAGTATGTTTTCCTGGGTCGTCTTTGTTCGAGTCTAATGTTTTTCTTCCCGTCCCCTCTTCTTCTAGTTTAACGCCCTCCTGATGATTGTAGCGAGAGTAGAGTGTATGGTATAGAATGTAGGGTATAGAGTGTATGGTATAGAGTGTAGAGTGTAGGGTATAGAGTGTAGGGTATAGAGTGTAGAGTGTAGGGTATAGAGTGTATGGTATAGAGTGTAGAGTATAGGGTATAGAGTGTAGGGTATTGAGTGTAGGGTATAGAGTGCAGGGTATAGAGTGTAGAGTGTAGGGTATAGAGTGTAGGGTATAGAGTGTAGGGTATAGAGTATAGAGTGTAGGGTATAGAATGTAAGGTATAGAGTGTAGGGTATAGAGTGTAGAGAGTAGGGTATAGAGTGTATGGTATAGAGTGTAGGGTGTAGAGTGTATGGTATGTATATGTAGGGTATAGAGTGTATGGTATAGAGTGTAGAGTGTAGGGTATAGAGTGTAGAGTGTAGGGTATAGATTGTATGGTATTGAGTGTAGAGTGTAGGGTATAGATTGTAGGGTATTGAGTGTAGGGTATAGAGTATAGGGTATAGAGTGTAGGGTATAGAGTGTAGGTTATAGAGTGTAGGGTATAGAGTGTAGGGTATAGAGTGTAGAGTGTAGGGTATAGAGTGTAGGGTATAGAGTGTAGGGTAAAGCATGTAGAGTGTAGGTTATAGAGTGTAGGGTATAGAGTGTAGGGTATAGAGTGTAGAGTGTAGGGTATAGAGTGTAGGGTATAGAGTGTAGGGTATAGAGTGTAGAGTGTAGGTTATAGAGTGTAGGGTATAGAGTGTAGGGTATAGAGTGTAGGGTATAGAGTGTAGGGTAAAGCGTGTAGAGTGTAGGGATTAGAGTGTAGGAATTAGAGTGTAGGGTATAGAGTGTAGAGTGTAGGGTATAGAGTGTATGGTATAGAGTATAGAGTGTAGGGTATAGAGTGTATGGTATATAGTGTAGGGTATAGAGTGTAGGGTATAGAGTGTAAGGTATAGAGTGTAGAGTATAGAGTGTAGGGTATAGAGTGTAGGGTATAGAGTGTAGGGTATAGAGTGTAGAGTGTAGGGTATAGAGTGTAGAATATAGAGTGTATGGTATAGAGTGTAGGGTATAGAGTGTACAGTGTAGGGTATAGAGTGTAGGGTATAGAGTGTAGAGTATAGAGTGTAGGGTATAGAGTGTAGGGTATAGAGTGTAGAGTGTAGGGTATAGAGTGTAGAGTGTAGAGTATAGAGTAGGGTACAGAGTGTAGGGTATAGAGTGTAGGGTATAGAGTGTAGGGTATTGAGTGTAGGGTATAGAGTGTAGGGTATAGAGTGTAGGGTATAGAGTGTAGGGTATAGAGTGTAGGGTGTAGAGTGTGGGGTATAGAGTGTATGGTATAGAGTGTAGAGTGTAGGGTATTGAGTGTAGGGTATAGAGTGTAGGGTATAGAGTGTAGGGTATAGAGTGTAGAGTGTAGGGTATAGAGTGTAGGGTATAGAGTGTAGGGTATAGAGTGTAGAGTGTAGGGTATTAGAGTGTAGGGTATAGAGTGTAGGGTATAGAGTGTAGAGTGTAGGGTATAGAGTGTAGGGTATAAAGTGTTGGGTATAGAGTGTAGGGTATAGAGTGTAGGGTATAGAGTGTAGAGTGTAGGGTATAGAGTGTAGGGTGTAGAGTGTAGGGTATAGAGTGTAGGGTAAAGCGTGTAGAGTGTAGGGATTAGAGTGTAGAGTATAGAGTGTAGAGTGTAGGGTATAGAGTGTATGGTGTAGGGTATAGAGTGTACGGTATAGAGTGTATGGAAAAGAGTGTAGAGTGTAGAGTGTAGGGTATAGAGTGTAGGGTATAGAGTGTAGGGTATAGAATGTAGGGTATAGAGTGTAGAGCGTAGGGATTAGAGTGTAGTGTATAGAGTGTATGGAATAGAGTATAGGGAATAGAGTGTAGAGTGTAGGGTATAGAGTGTAGGGTATAGAGTGTAGGGTATAGAGTGAAGAGTGTAGGGTATAGAGTGTATGGTATAGAGTGTAGGGTGTAGAGTGTAGGGTATAGAGTGTATGGTATAGAGTGTAGGGTGTAGAGTGTAGGGTATAGAGTGTAGGGTATAGAGTGTACAGTGTAGGGTATAGAGTGAATAGTATAGATTGTAGGGTGTAGAGTGTATGGTATAGAATGTAGAGTATAGAGTGTATGGTATAGAGTGTAGAGTGTAGGGTATAGAGTGTAGGGTATATAGTGTAGGGAATAGAGTGTAGGGTATAGAGTGTAGGGTGTAGAGTGTAGGGTATAGAGTGTAGGGTATAGAGTGTAGGGTATAGAGTGTAGAGTGTAGGGTATAGAGTGTAGGTTATAGAGTGTAGGGTAAAGCGTGTAGAGTGTAGGGATTAGAGTGTAGAGTATAGAGTGTAGAGTGTAGGGTATAGAGTGTAGGGTATAGAGTGTAGGGTATAGAGTGTAGAGTGTAGGGTATAGAGTGTAGGGTATAGAGTGTAGGGTATTGAGTGTAGGGTATAAAGTGTAGGGTATAGAGAGTAGAGTGTAGGGTATAGAGTGTAGGGTATAGAGTGTAGGGTATAGAGTGTAGGGTATAGAGTGTAGGGTGTAGGGTATAGAGTGTAGGGTATAGAGTGTAGAGTGTAGGGAATAGAGTGTAGGGTATAGAGTGTAGGGTATAGAGTGTAGAGTTTAGATATTAGAGTGTAGGGTGTAGATTGTAGGGTATAGAGTGTATGAAATAGAGTATAGGGTATAGATTGTAGAGTGTAGGGTATAGAGTGTATGGTATAGAGTGTAGGGTATAGAGTTTAGGGTATAGAGTGTAGGGTGTAGGGATTAGAGTGTAAGGTGTAGAGTGTAGGGTATAGAGTGTATGAAATAGAGTATAGGGTATAGAGTGTAGAGCGCAGGGTATAGAGTGTAGGGTATAGAGTGTAGGGTATAGAGTGTAGGGTATAGAGTGTATGGTATAGAGTGTAGGGTATAGAGTGTAGAGTGTAGGGTATAGAGTGTATGGTATAGAGTGTAGGGTGTAGAGTGTATGGCATAGAATGTAGGGTATAGAGTGTAGAGTGTAGGGTATAGAGTGTAGGGTATAGAGTGTAGAGTGTATCGTATAGAGTGTATGGTATAGAGTGTAGAGTATAGATTGTAGGGTATTGAGTGTAGGGTATAGAGTGTAGGGTATAGAGTGTAGGGTATAGAGTGTAGGGTATAGAGTGTAGGGTATAGAGTGTAGGGTATAGAGTGTAGGGTGTAGAGTGTAGAGTGTAGGGTATAGAGTGTAGGGTATAGAGTGTAGAGTATAGAGTGTAGGGTATAGAGTGTAGGGTATAGAGTGTAGGTTATAGAGTGTAGGGTATAGAGTGTAGAGTGTAGGGTATAGAGTGTAGGGTATAAAGTGTAGGGTGTAGAGTGTAGGGTATAGAGTGTAGGGTAAAGCGTGTAGAGTGTAAAGATTAGAGTGTAGAGTACAGAGTGTAGAGTGTAGGGTATAGAGTGTATGGTATAGAGTATAGAGTGTATGGAAAAGAGTGTAGAGTGTAGAGTGTAGGGTATAGAGTGTAGGGTATAGAGTGTAGGGTATAGAGTGTAGGGTATAGAGTGTAGGGTATAGAGTGTAGAGTGTAGGGATTAGAGTGTAGGGTATAGAGTGTTTGCAATAGAGTATAGGGTATAGAGTGTAGGGTATAGAGTGTAGGGTATAGAGTGTAGGGTATAGAGTGTAGAGTGTAGGGTATAGAGTGTAGGGTATAGAGTGTAGGGTATAAAGTGTAGGGTATAGAGAGTAGAGTGTAGGGTATAGAGTGTAGGGTATAGAGTGTAGGGTATAGAGTGTAGGGTATAGGTTATAGAGTGTAGGGTATAGAGTGTAGGGTATAGAGTGTAGGGTATAGAGTGTAGGGTAAAGCGTGTAGAGTGTAGGGATTAGAGTGTAGGGATTAGAGTGTAGGGTATAGAGTGTAGAGTGTAGGGTATAGAGTGTATGGTATAGAGTATAGAGTGTAGGGTATAGAGTGTATGATATATAGTGTAGGGTATAGAGTGTAGGGTATAGAGTGTAAGGTATAGAGTGTAGAGTATAGAGTGTAGGGTATAGAGTGTAGGGTATAGAGTGTAGGGTATAGAGTGTAGAGTGTAGGGTATAGAGTGTAGAGTATCGAGTGTATGGTATAGAGTGTAGGGTATAGAGTGTACAGTGTAGGGTATAGAGTGTAGGGTATAGAGTGTAGAGTATAGAGTGTAGGGTATAGAGTGTAGGGTATAGAGTGTAGAGTGTAGGGTATAGAGTGTAGAGTGTAGGGTATAGAGTAGGGTACAGAGTGTAGGGTATAGAGTGTAGGGTATAGAGTGTAGGGTATTGAGTGTAGGGTATAGAGTGTAGGGTATAGAGTGTAGGGTATAGAGTGTAGGGTGTAGAGTGTGGGGTATAGAGTGTATGGTATAGAGTGTAGAGTGTAGGGTATTGAGTGTAGGGTATAGAGTGTAGGGTATAGAGTGTAGGGTATAGAGTGTAGGGTATAGAGTGTAGGGTATAGAGTGTAGAGTGTAGGGTATAGAGTGTAGGGTATAGAGTGTAGGGTATAGAGTGTAGAGTGTAGGGTATTAGAGTGTAGGGTATAGAGTGTAGGGTATAGAGTGTAGAGTGTAGGGTATAGAGTGTAGGGTATAGAGTGTTGGGTATAGAGTGTAGGGTATAGAGTGTAGGGTATAGAGTGTAGGGTATAGAGTGTAGGGTGTAGAGTGTAGGGTATAGAGTGTAGGGTAAAGCGTGTAGAGTGTAGGGATTAGAGTGTAGAGTATAGAGTGTAGAGTGTAGGGTATAGAGTGTATGGTGTAGGGTATAGAGTGTACGGTATAGAGTGTATGGAAAAGAGTGTAGAGTGTAGAGTGTAGGGTATAGAGTGTAGGGTATAGAGTGTAGGGTATAGAATGTAGGGTATAGAGTGTAGAGCGTAGGGATTAGAGTGTAGTGTATAGAGTGTATGGAATAGAGTATAGGGAATAGAGTGTAGAGTGTAGGGTATAGAGTGTAGGGTATAGAGTGTAGGGTATAGAGTGTAGGGTATAGAGTGAAGAGTGTAGGGTATAGAGTGTATGGTATAGAGTGTAGGGTGTAGAGTGTAGGGTATAGAGTGTATGGTATAGAGTGTAGGGTGTAGAGTGTAGGGTATAGAGTGTAGGGTATAGAGTGTAGAGTGTAGGGTATAGAGTGTATAGTATAGATTGTAGGGTGTAGAGTGTATGGTATAGAATGTAGAGTATAGAGTGTATGGTATAGAGTGTAGAGTGTAGGGTATAGAGTGTAGGGTATAGAGTGTAGGGAATAGAGTGTAGGGTATAGAGTGTAGGGTGTAGAGTGTAGGGTATATAGTGTAGGGTATAGAGTGTAGGGTATAGAGTGTAGAGTGTAGGGTATAGAGTGTAGGTTATAGAGTGTAGGGTAAAGCGTGTAGAGTGTAGGGATTAGAGTGTAGAGTATAGAGTGTAGAGTGTAGGGTATAGAGTGTAGGGTATAGAGTGTAGGGTATAGAGTGTAGGGTATAGAGTGTAGAGTGTAGGGTATAGAGTGTAGGGTATTGAGTGTAGGGTATAAAGTGTAGGGTATAGAGAGTAGAGTGTAGGGTAGAGAGTGTAGGGTATAGAGTGTAGGGTATAGAGTGTAGGGTATAGAGTGTAGGGTGTAGGGTATAGAGTGTAGGGTATAGAGTGTAGAGTGTAGGGAATAGAGTGTAGGGTATAGAGTGTAGGGTATAGAGTGTAGAGTGTAGGGATTAGAGTGTAGGGTGTAGATTGTAGGGTATAGAGTGTATGAAATAGAGTATAGGGTATAGAGTGTAGAGTGTAGGGTATAGAGTGTATGGTATAGAGTATAGGGTATAGAGTGTAGGGTATAGAGTGTAGGGTGTAGGGATTAGAGTGTAGGGTGTAGAGTGTAGGGTATAGAGTGTATGAAATAGAGTATAGGGTATAGAGTGTAGAGCGTAGGGTATAGAGTGTAGGGTATAGAGTGTAGGGTATAGAGTGTAGGGTATAGAGTGTATGGTATAGAGTGTAGGGTATAGAGTGTAGAGTGTAGGGTATAGAGTGTATGGTATAGAGTGTAGGGTGTAGAGTGTATGGCATAGAATGTAGGGTATAGTGTGTAGAGTGTAGGGTATAGAGTGTAGGGTATAGAGTGTAGAGTGTAGGGTATAGAGTGTATGGTATAGAGTGTAGAGTATAGATTGTAGGGTATTGAGTGTAGGGTATAGAGTGTAGGGTATAGAGTGTAGGGTATAGAGTGTAGAGTGTATGGTATAGAGTGTAGGGTATAGAGTGTAGGGTATAGAGTGTAGAGTGTAGGGTATAGAGTGTAGGGTATAGAGTGTAGGGTATAGAGTGTAGGTTATAGAGTGTAGGGTATAGAGTGTAGAGTGTAGGGTATAGAGTGTAGGGTATAAAGTGTAGGGTGTAGAGTGCAGGGTATAGAGTGTAGGGTAAAGCGTGTAGAGTGTAAAGATTAGAGTGTAGAGTACAGAGTGTAGGGTATAGAGTGTATGGTATAGAGTATAGAGTGTATGGAAAAGAGTGTAGAGTGTAGAGTGTAGGGTATAGAGTGTAGGGTATAGAGTGTAGGGTATAGAGTGTAGGGTATAGAGTGTAGGGTATAGAGTGTAGGGATTAGAGTGTAGGGTATAGAGTGTTTGCAATAGAGTATAGGGTATAGAGTGTAGAGTGTAGGGTATAGAGTGTAGGGTATAGAGTGTAGGGTATAGAGTGTAGGGTATAGAGTGTAGGGTATAGAGTGTAGAGTGTAGGGTATAGAGTGTAGGGTATAGAGTGTAGGGTATAGAGTGTAGGGTATAAAGTGTAGGGTATAGAGAGTAGAGTGTAGGGTATAGAGTGTAGGGTATAGAGTGTAGGGTATAGAGTGTACGGTATAGAGTGTATGGTATAGAGTGTATGGTATATAGTGTAGGGTATAGAGTGTAGGGTATAGAGTGTAGGGTATAGAGTGTAGAGTATAGAGTGTAGGGTATAGAGTGTAGGGTATAGAGTGTAGAGTGTAGGGTATAGAGTGTAGGGTATAGAGTGTAGAGTGTAGGGTATAGAGTGTATGGTATAGAGTGTATGGTATAGAGTGTAGGGTATAGAGTGTACAGTGTAGGGTATAGAGTGTAGAGTGTAGGGTATAGAGTGTAGAGTGTAGGGTATAGAGTGTAGGGTATAGAGTGTAGAGTGTAGGGTATAGAGTGTATGGTATAGAGTGTATGGTATAGAGTGTAGGGTATAGAGTGTACAGTGTAGGGTATAGAATGTAGGGTATAGAGTGTACAGTGTAGGGTATAGAGTGTAGGGTATAGAGTGTAGAGTGTAGGGTATAGAGTATAGAGTGTAGGGTATAGAGTGTTGGGTATAGAGTGTAGCGTATAGAGTGTAGAGTGTAGGGTATAGAGTGTATGGTATAGAGTGTAGGGTATAGAGAGTACAGTGTAGGGTATAGAGTGTAGGGTATAGAGTGTAGGGTATAGAGTGTAGGGTATAGAGTTTAGAGTGTAGGGTATAGAGTGTAGGGTACAGAGTGTAGGGTACAGAGTGTAGGGTATAGAGTGTAGGGTATAGAGTGTAGGGAATAGAGTGTAGGGTATAGAGTGTAGGGTATAGAGAGTAGAGTGTAGGGTATAGAGTGTAGGGTATAGAGTGTAGAGTGTAGGGATTCGAGTGTAGGGTATAGAGTGTAGAGTGTAGGGTATAGAGTGTAGGGTATAGACTGTAGGGTATAGAGTGTAGGGTATAGAGTGTACGGTATAGAGTGTAGAGTGTAGGGTATAGAGTGTAGGGTATAGAGTGTAAGGTATAGAGTGTAGAGTGTAGGGTATAGAGTGTAGGGTATAGAGTGTAGAGTATAGACTGTAAGAAATAGAGTGTAGGGTATAGAGTGTAGAGTTTAAGGTATAGAGTGTGGGGTATAGAGTGTAGAGTGTAGGGTATAGAGTGTATGGTATAGAGTGTAGGGTGTAGAGTGTAGGGTATAGAGTGTAGGGTATAGAGTGTAGAGTGTAGGGTATAGAGTGTAGGGTATAGAGTGTAGGGTGTAGAGTGTAGGTTATAGAGTGTAGGGTATAGAGTGTAGAGTGTAGGGTATAGAGTGTAGGGTATAGAGTGTAGGGTATAGAGTGTAGGGTAAAGCGTGTAGAGTGTAGGGAATAGAGTGTAGGGATTAGAGTGTAGGGTATAGAGTGTAGAGTGTAGGGTATAGAGTGTATGGTATAGAGTATAGAGTGTAGGGTATAGAGTGTACGGTATAGAGTGTATGGAATAGAGTGTAGAGTGTAGGGTATAGAGTGTAGGGTATAGAGTGTAGGGTATAGAGTGTAGAGTGTAGGGATTAGAGTGTAGGGTGTAGAGTTTAGGGTATAGAGTGTATGGAATATAGTATAGGGTATAGAGTGTAGAGTGTTGGGTATAGAGTGTAGGGTATAGAGTGTATGGTATAGAGTGTATAGTATAGATTGTAGGGAGTAGAGTGTATGGTATAGAATGTAGGGTATAGAGTGTATGATATAGAGTTTAGAGTGTAGGGTATAGAGTGTAGAGTGTAGGGTATAGAGTGTAGGGTATAGAGTGTAGGGTATATAGTATAGAGTGTAGGGTATAGAGTGTAGGGTATAGAGTGTAGGGTATAGAGTGTAGAGTGTAGGGTATAGAGTGTAGGGTATAGAGTGTACGGCATAGAGTGTATGGTATAGAGTGTATGGTATATAGTGTAGGGTATAGAGTGTAGGGTACAGAGTGTAGGGTATAAAGTGTAGAGTATAGAGTGTAGGGTATAGAGTGTAGGGTATAGAGTGTAGAGTGTAGGATATAGAGTGTAGGGTATAGAGTGTAGAGTGTAGTGTATAGAGTGTATGGTATAGAGTGTAGGGTATAGAGTGTACAGTGCAGGGTATAGAGTGTAGGGTATAGAGTGTAGGGTATAGAGTGTAGGGTATAGAGTGTAGAGTGTAGGGTATAGAGCGTAGAGTGTAGGGTATAGAGTGTAGGGTACAGAGTGTAGGGTATAGAGTGTAGGGTATAGAGTGTAGGGAATAGAGTGTAGGGTATAGAGTGTAGGGTATAGAGTGTAGGGTATAGAGAGTAGAGTGTAGGGTATAGAGTGTAGGGTATAGAGTGTAGAGTGTAGAGATTCGAGTGTTGGGTATAGAGTGTAGAGTGTAGGGTATAGAGTGTAGGGTATAGAGTATAGAGTGTAGGGTATAGAGTGTAGGGTATAGAGTGTAGGGTATAGACTGTAGGGTATAGAGTGTAGGGTATAGAGTGTAGGGTATAGAGTGTAGGGTATATAGTGTAGAGTGTAGGGTATAGAGTGTATGGTATAGAGTGTAGGGTATAGAGTGTAGAGTGTAGGATATAGAGTGTAGGGTATAGAGTGTAGAGTGTAGGGTATAGAGTGTATGGTATAGAGTGTAGGGTATAGAGTGTACAGTGCAGGGTATAGACTGTAGGGTATAGAGTGTAGGGTATAGAGTGTAGGGTATAGAGTGTAGAGTGTAGGGTATAGAGTGTATGGTATAGAGTGTAGGGTGTAGAGTGTAGGGTATAGAGTGTATGGTATAGAGTGTAGAGTGTAGGGTATAGATTGTAGGGTATTGAGTGTAGGGTATAGAGTGTAGGGTATAGAGTGTAGAGTATAGAGTGTAGAGTGTAGGGTATAGAGTGTATGGTATAGAGTGTAGGGCGTAGAGTGTATGGTATAGAATGTAGGGTATAGAGTGTATGGTATAGAGTGTAGAGTGTAGGGTATAGATTGTAGGGTATTGAGTGTAGGGTATAGAGTGTAGGGTATAGAGTGTAGGGTATAGAGTGTAGGGTATAGAGTGTAGAGTGTAGGGTATAGAGTGTATGGTATAGAGTGTAGGGTATAGAGTGTAGGGTATAGAGTGTAGGGAATAGATTGTAGGGTATTGAGTGTAGGGTATAGAGTGTAGGGTATAGAGTGTAGAGTGTAGGGTATAGAGTGTATGGTATAGAGTGTAGAGTATAGATTGTAGGGTATTGAGTGTAGGGTATAGAGTGTAGAGTGTAGGGTATAGAGTGTAGGGTATAGAGTGTAGGGTATAGAGTGTAGAGTGTAGGGTATGGAGTGTAGGGTATAGAGTGTAGAGTGTATGGTATAGAGTGTAGGGTATAGAGTGTAGGGTATAGAGTGTAGGGTATAGAGTGTAGAGTGTAGGGTATAGAGTGAAGGGTATAGAGTATAGAGTGTAGGGTATGGAGTGTAGGGTATAGAGTGTAGGGTATAGAGTGTAGAGTGTAGGGTATAGAGTGTAGGGTATAGAGTGTAAAGTGTAGAGTGTAGGGTATAGAGTGTAGGGTATAGAGTGTAGAGTGTAGGGATTAGAGTGTAGGGTATAGAGTGTAGGGTATAGAGTGTATGGAATAGAGTGTAGGGTATAGAGTGTAGTGTATAGAGTGTAGATTGTAGGGTATAGAGTGTATGGTATAGAGTGTAGGGTGTAGAGTGTATGGCATAGAGTGTAGGATATAGAGTGTATGGTATAGAGTTTAGAGTGTAGGGTATAGAGTGTAGTGTATAGACTGTATGGTATAGAGTGTAGGGTATAGAGTGTAGAGTGTAGGGTATAGCGTGTAGGGTATAGAGAGTAGGGTATAGAGTGTAGGGTATAGAGTGTAGGGTATAGAGTGTAGGGTATAGAGTGTAGGGTATAGAGTGTAGAGTGTAGGGTATAGAGTGTAGGGTATAGAGTGTAGAGTGTAGGGTATAGAGTGTAGGGTATAGAGTGTAGGGTATAGAGTGTAGAGTGTAGGGTATAGAGTGTAGGGTATAGAGTGTAGGGTATAGAGTGTAGGGTATAGAGTGTAGAGTGTAGGGTATAGAGTGTAGGGTATAGAGTGTAGGGTATAGAGTGTAGAGTGTAGGGATTAGAGTGTAGGGTGCAGATTGTAGGGTATAGAGTGTAGGGTGTAGGGATTAGAGTGTAGAGTGTAGGGTATAGAGTGTATGAAATAGAGTATAGGGTATAGAGTGTAGGGTATAGAGTGTAGGGTATAGAGTGTAGGGTATAGAGTGTAGGGTATAGAGTGTATGGTATAGAGTGTAGGGTATAGAGTGTAGGGTATAGAGTGTAGAGTGTAGGTTATAGAGTGTATGGTATAGAGTGTAGGGTGTAGAGTGTATGGCATAAAATGTAGGGTATAGAGTGTATGGTATAGAGTGTAGAGTGTAGGGTATAGATTGTAGGGTATTGAGTGTAGGGTATAGAGTGTAGGGTATAGAGTGTAGAGTGTAGGGTATAGAGTGTATGGTATAGAGTGTAGAGTATAGATTGTAGGGTATTTAGTGTAGGGTATAGAGTGTAGAGTGTAGGGTATAGAGTGTAGGGTATAGAGTGTATGGAGTAGAGTGTAGGGTATAGAGTGTAGTGTATAGAGTGTAGATTGTAGGGTATAGAGTGTATGGTATAGAGTGTAGGGTGTAGAGTGTATGGTATAGAGTGTAGGATATAGAGTGTATGGTACAGAGTTTAGAGTGTAGGGTATAGAGTGTAGTGTATAGACTGTATGGTATAGAGTGTAGGGTATAGAGTGTAGAGTGTAGGGTATAGCGTGTATGGTATAGAGTGTAGGGTATAGAGTGTAGGGTATAGAGTGTAGGGTATAGAGTGTAGGGTATAGAGTGTAGAGTGTAGGGTATAGAGTGTAGGGTATAGAGTGTAGGGTATAGAGTGTAGACTGTAGGGTATAGAGTGTAGGGTATAGAGTGTAGGGTAAAGCGTGTAGATTGTAGGGATTAGAGTGTAGGGTATAGAGTGTAGAGTGTAGGGTATAGAGTGTAGGGTATAGAGTGTAGGGTATAGAGTGTAGAGTGTAGGGTATAGAGTGTAGGGTATAGAGTGTAGGGTATAGAGTGTAGGGTATAGAGTGTAGAGTGTAGGGATTAGAGTGTAGGGTGTAGATTGTAGGGTATAGAGTGTATGAAATAGAGTATAGGGCATAGAGTGTAGAGTGTAAGGTATAGAGTGTATGGTGTAGAGTGTAGGGTATAGAGTGTAGGGTATAGAGTGTAGGGTATAGAGTGTAGGGTGTAGGGATTAGAGTGTAGCGTGTAAAGTGTAGGGTATAGAGTGTATGAAATAGAGTATAGGGTATAGAGTGTAGGGTATAGAGTGTAGGGTATAGAGTGTAGGGTATAGAGTGTAGGGTATAGAGTGCATGGTATAGAGTGTAGGGTATAGAGTGTAGGGTATAGAGTGTAGAGTGTAGGTTATAGAGTGTATGGTATAGAGTGTAGGGTGTAGAGTGTATGGCATAGAATGTAGGGTATAGAGTGTATGGTATAGAGTGTAGAGTGTAGGGTATAGATTGTAGGGTATTGAGTGTAGGGTATAGAGTGTAGGGTATAGAGTGTAGAGTGTAGGGTATAGAGTGTATGGTATAGAGTGTAGAGTATAGATTGTAGGGTATTTAGTGTAGGGTATAGAGTGTAGAGTGTAGGGTATAGAGTGTAGGGTATATAGTGTAGAGTGTAGGGTATAGAGTGTAGGGTGTAGGGTATAGAGTGTAGGGTATAGAGTGTAGGGTATAGAATGTAGGGTATAGAGTGTAGAGTGTAGGGTATAGAGTGTAGGGTATAGAGTGTAGGGTATAGAGTGTGGGTATAGAGTGTAGGGTATAGAGTGTAGGGTATAGAGTGTAGGGTAAAGCGTGTAGAGTGTAGGGATTAGAGTGTAGGGTATAGAGTGTAGAGTGTAGGGTATAGAGTGTAGAGTGTAGGGTATAGAGTGTAGGGTATAGAGTGTAGGGTATAGAGTGTAGAGTGTAGGGTATAGAGTGTAGGGTATAGAGTGTAGGGTATAGAGTGTAGAGTGTAGGGTATAGAGTGTAGGGTATAGAGTGTAGAGTGTAGGGTATAGAGTGTAGGGTATAGAGTGTAGGGTATAGAGTGTAGAGTGTAGGGTATTGAGTGTAGGGTATAGAGTGTAGGGTATAGAGTGTAGGGTATAGAGTGTAGATTGTAGGGTATAGAGTGTAGGGTATAGAGTGTAGAGTGTAGGGTATAGAGTGTAGGGTATAGAGTGTAGGGTATAGAGTGTAGAGTGTAGGGTATAGAGTGTAGGGTATAGAGTGTAGAGTATAGAGTGTAGGGTATAGAGTGTAGGGTATAGAGTGTAGGGTATAGAGTGTAGGGTAAAGCGTGTAGAGTGTAGGGATTAGAGTGTAGGGTATAGAGTGTAGAGTGTAGGGTATAGAGTGTAGAGTGTAGGGTATAGAGTGTAGAGTGTAGGGTATAGAGTGTAGGGTATAGAGTGTAGAGTGTAGGGTATAGAGTGTAGGGTATAGAGTGTAGGGTATAGAGTGTAGAGTGTAGGGTATAGAGTGTAGAGTGTAGGGTATAGAGTGTAGGGTATAGAGTGTAGAGTGTAGGGTATAGAGTGTAGGGTATAGAGTGTAGGGTGTAGAGTGTAGGGTATAGAGTGTAGGGTATAGAGTGTAGGGTAAAGCGTGTAGAGTGTAGGGATTAGAGTGTAGAGTATAGAGTGTAGAGTGTAGGGTATAGAGTGTATGGTATAGAGTATAGAGTGTAGGGTATAGAGTGTACGGTATAGAGTGTATGGAAAAGAGTGTAGAGTGTAGAGTGTAGGGTATAGAGTGTAGGGTATAGAGTGTATGGTATAGAGTGTAGGGTATAGAGTGTAGGGTATAGAGTGTAGAGTGTAGGGTATAGAGTTTAGGGTATAGAGTTTATGGTATAGAGTGTAGGGTGTAGAGTGTAGGGTATACAGTGTAGGGTATAGGGTGTAGAGTGTAGGGTATAGAGTGTATAGTATAGATTGTAGGGTGTAGAGTGTATGGTATAGAATGTAGGGCATAGAGTGTATGGTATAGAGTGTAGGGTATAGTGTGTAGGGTATAGAGTGTACAGTGTAGGGTATAGAGTGTATGGTATAGAGTGTAGAGTATAGATTGTAGGGTATTGAGTGTAGGGTATAGAGTGTAGGGTATAGAGTAGAGTGTAGGGTATAGAGTGTATGGTATAGAGTGTATGGTATATAGTGTAGGGTATAGAGTGTAGGGTATAGAGTGTAGGGTATAGAGTGTAGAGTATAGAGTGTAGGGTATAGAGTGTACGGTATAGAGTGTATGGTATAGAGTGTATGGTATATAGTGTAGGGTATAGAGTGTAGGGTATAGAGTGTAGAGTGTAGGGTATAGAGTGTAGGGTATAGAGTGTAGAGTGTAGGGTATAGAGTGTAGGGTATAGAGTGTAGAGTGTAGGGTATAGAGTGTATGGTATAGAGTGTAGGGTATAGAGTGTACAGTGTAGGGTATAGAGTGTAGGGTATAGAGTGTACAGTGTAGGGTATAGAGTGTAGGGTATAGAGTGTAGAGTGTAGGGTATAGAATGTAGAGTGTAGGGTATAGAGTGTAGGGTATAGAGTGTAGGGTATAGAGTGTAGGGTGTAGAGTGTAGAGTGTAGGGTATATAGTGTAGGGTATAGAGTGTAGGTTATAGAGTGTAGGGTATAGAGTGTAGAGTGTAGGGTATAGAGTGTAGGGTATAGAGTGTAGGGTGTAGAGTGTAGGGTATAGAGTGTAGGGTAAAGCGTGTAGAGTGTAGGGATTAGAGTGTAGAGTACAGAGTGTAGAGTGTAGGGTATAGAGTGTATGGTATAGAGTATAGAGTGTATGGAAAGGAGTGTAGAGGGTAGGGTATAGAGTGTAGGGTATAGAGTGTATGGTATAGAGTGTAGGGAAAAGAGTGTAGGGTATAGAGTGTAGAGTGTAGGGATTAGAGTGTAGGGTATAGAGTGTTTGCAATAGAGTATAGGGTATAGAGTGTAGAGTGTAGGGTATAGAGTGTAGGGTATAGAGTGTAGCATATAGAGTGTAGGGTATAGAGTGTAGAGTGTAGGGTATAGAGTGTATGGTATAGAGTGTAGGGTGTAGAGTGTAGGGTATAGAGTGTAGGGTATAGAGTGTAGAGTGTAGGGTATAGAGTGTATAGTACAGATTGTAGGGTGTAGAGTGTATGGTATAGAATGTAGGGTATAGAGTGTATGGTATAGAGTGTAGAGTGTAGGGTATAGAGTGTAGGGTATAGAGTGTACAGTGTAGGGTATAGAGTGTATGGTATAGAGTGTAGGGTATAGATTGTAGGGTATTGAGTGTAGGGTATAGAGTGTAGGGTATAGAGTGTAGGGTATAGAGTGTAGGGTATAGAGTGTATGGTATAGAGTGTAGGGTATAGAGTGTAGGGTATAGAGTGTAGGGTAAAGCGTGTAGAGTGTAGGGATTAGAGTGTAGAGTATAGAGTGTAGAGTGTAGGGTATAGAGTGTAGGGTATAGAGTGTAGGGTATAGAGTGTATAGTATAGATTGTAGGGAGTAACATAGTAACATAGTAACATAGTTAGTAAGGCCGAAAAAAGACATTTGTCCATCCAGTTCAGCCTATATTCCATCATAATAAATCCCCAGATCTACGTCCTTCTACAGAACCTAATAATTGTATGATACAATATTGTTCTGCTCCAGGAAGACATCCAGGCCTCTCTTGAACCCCTCGACTGAGTTCGCCATCACCACCTCCTCAGGCAAGCAATTCCAGATTCTCACTGCCCTAACAGTAAAGAATCCTCTTCTATGTTGGTGGAAAAACCTTCTCTCCTCCAGACGCAAAGAATGCCCCCTTGTGCCCGTCACCTTCCTTGGTATAAACAGATCCTCAGCGAGATATTTGTATTGTCCCCTTATATACTTATACATGGTTATTAGATCGCCCCTCAGTCGTCTTTTTTCTAGACTAAATAATCCTAATTTCGCTAATCTATCTGGGTATTGTAGTTCTCCCATCCCCTTTATTAATTTTGTTGCCCTCCTTTGTACTCTCTCTAGTTCCATTATATCCTTCCTGAGCACTGGTGCCCAAAACTGGACACAGTACTCCATGTGCGGTCTAACTAGGGATTTGTACAGAGGCAGTATAATGCTCTCATCATGTGTATCCAGACCTCTTTTAATGCACCCCATGATCCTGTTTGCCTTGGCAGCTGCTGCCTGGCACTGGCTGCTCCAGGTAAGTTTATCATTAACTAGGATCCCCAAGTCCTTCTCCCTGTCAGATTTACCCAGTGGTTTCCCGTTCAGTGTGTAATGGTGATATTGATTCCCTCTTCCCATGTGTATAACCTTACATTTATCATTGTTAAACCTCATCTGCCACCTTTCAGCCCAAGTTTCCAACTTATCCAGATCCATCTGTAGCAGAATACTATCTTCTCTTGTATTAACTGCTTTACATAGTTTTGTATCATCTGCAAATATCGATATTTTACTGTGTAAACCTTCTACCAGATCATTAATGAATATGTTGAAGAGAACAGGTCCCAATACTGACCCCTGCGGTACCCCACTGGTCACAGCGACCCAGTTAGAGACTATACCATTTATAACCACCCTCTGCTTTCTATCACTAAGCCAGTTACTAACCCATTTACACACATTTTCCTCCAGACCAAGCATCCTCATTTTGTGTACCAACCTCTTGTGCGGCACGGTATCAAACGCTTTGGAAAAATCGAGATATACCACGTCCAATGACTCACCGTGGTCCAGTCTATAGCTTACCTCTTCATAAAAACTGATTAGATTGGTTTGACAGGAGCGATTTCTCATAAACCCATGCTGATATGGAGTTAAACAGTTATTCTCATTGAGATAATCCAGAATAACATCCCTCAGAAACCCTTCAAATATTTTACCAACAATAGAGGTTAGACTTACTGGCCTATAATTTCCAGGTTCACTTTTAGAGCCCTTTTTGAATATTGGCACCACATTTGCTATGCGCCAGTCCTGCGGAACAGACCCTGTCGCTATAGAGTCACTAAAAATAAGAAATAATGGTTTATCTATTACATTACTTAGTTCTCTTAGTACTCGTGGGTGTATGCCACCCGGACCCGGAGATTTATCTATTTTAATCTTATTTAGCCGGTTTCGCACCTCTTCTTGGGTTAGATTGGTGACTCTTAATATAGGGTTTTCATTGTTTCTTGGGATTTCACCTAGCATTTCATTTTCCACCGTGAATACCGTGGAGAAGAAGGTGTTTAATATGTTAGCTTTTTCCTCGTCATCTACAACCATTCTTTCCTCACTATTTTTTAAGGGGCCTACATTTTCAGTTTTTATTCTTTTACTATTGATATAGTTGAAGAACAGTTTGGGATTAGTTTTACTCTCCTTAGCAATGTGCTTCTCTGTTTCCTTTTTGGCAGCTTTAATTAGTTTTTTAGATAAAGTATTTTTCTCCCTATAGTTTTTTAGAGCTTCAATGGTGCCATCCTGCTTTAGTAGTGCAAATGCTTTCTTTTTACTGTTAATTGCCTGTCTTACTTCTTTGTTTAGCCACATTGGGTTTTTCCTATTTCTAGTCCTTTTATTCCCACAAGGTATAAACCGCTTACACTGCCTATTTAGGATGTTCTTAAACATTTCCCATTTATTATCTGTATTCTCATTTCTGAGGATATTGTCCCAGTCTACCAGATTAAGGGCATCTCTAAGCTGTTCAAACTTTGCCTTCCTAAAGTTCAATGTTTTTGTGACTCCCTGACAAGTCCCCCTAGTGAAAGACAGGTGAAACTGCACAATATTGTGGTCGCTATTTCCTAAATGCCCAACCACCTGCAGATTTGTTATTCTGTCAGGTCTATTAGATAGTATTAGGTCTAAAAGTGCTGCTCCTCTGGTTGGATTCTGCACCAATTGTGAAAGATAATTTTTCTTGGTTATTAGCAGAAACCTGTTGCCTTTATGGGTTTCACAGGTTTCTGTTTCTCAGTTAATATCCGGGTAGTTAAAGTCCCCCATAACCAGGACCTCATTATGGGTTGCAGCTTCATCTATCTGCTTTAGAAGTAGACTTTCCATGCTTTCTGTTATATTTGGGGGTTTGTAACAGACCCCAATGAGAATTTTGTTACCATTTTTCCCTCCATGAATTTCAACCCATATGGACTCGACATCCTCATTCCCTTCGCTAATATCCTCCCTTAAAGTGGACTTTAGACAAGACTTTACATAGAGACAAACCCCTCCTCCTCTCCGATTTTTACGATCCTTTCTAAACAGACTGTAACCCTGTAAGTTAACTGCCCAGTCATAGCTTTCATCTAACCATGTCTCGGTTATTCCCACTATGTCAAAGTTACCTGTAGATATTTCTGCTTCTAGTTCTTCCATCTTGTTTGTCAGGCTTCTGGCGTTTGCGAGCATGCAGTTTAGAGGATTTTGTTTTGTTCCAATCTCCTCACTGTGGATTGTTTTAGAAATGTTCTTACCTCCCTTCTGAGTATGTTTTCCTGGGTCGTCTTTGTTCGAGTCTAATGTTTTTCTTCCCGTCCCCTCTTCTTCTAGTTTAACGCCCTCCTGATGATTGTAGCGAGAGTAGAGTGTATGGTATAGAATGTAGGGTATAGAGTGTATGGTATAGAGTGTAGAGTGTAGGGTATAGAGTGTAGGGTATAGAGTGTAGAGTGTAGGGTATAGAGTGTATGGTATAGAGTGTAGAGTATAGGGTATAGAGTGTAGGGTATTGAGTGTAGGGTATAGAGTGCAGGGTATAGAGTGTAGAGTGTAGGGTATAGAGTGTAGGGTATAGAGTGTAGGGTATAGAGTATAGAGTGTAGGGTATAGAATGTAAGGTATAGAGTGTAGGGTATAGAGTGTAGAGAGTAGGGTATAGAGTGTATGGTATAGAGTGTAGGGTGTAGAGTGTATGGTATGTATATGTAGGGTATAGAGTGTATGGTATAGAGTGTAGAGTGTAGGGTATAGAGTGTAGAGTGTAGGGTATAGATTGTATGGTATTGAGTGTAGAGTGTAGGGTATAGATTGTAGGGTATTGAGTGTAGGGTATAGAGTATAGGGTATAGAGTGTAGGGTATAGAGTGTAGGTTATAGAGTGTAGGGTATAGAGTGTAGGGTATAGAGTGTAGAGTGTAGGGTATAGAGTGTAGGGTATAGAGTGTAGGGTAAAGCATGTAGAGTGTAGGTTATAGAGTGTAGGGTATAGAGTGTAGGGTATAGAGTGTAGAGTGTAGGGTATAGAGTGTAGGGTATAGAGTGTAGGGTATAGAGTGTAGAGTGTAGGTTATAGAGTGTAGGGTATAGAGTGTAGGGTATAGAGTGTAGGGTATAGAGTGTAGGGTAAAGCGTGTAGAGTGTAGGGATTAGAGTGTAGGAATTAGAGTGTAGGGTATAGAGTGTAGAGTGTAGGGTATAGAGTGTATGGTATAGAGTATAGAGTGTAGGGTATAGAGTGTATGGTATATAGTGTAGGGTATAGAGTGTAGGGTATAGAGTGTAAGGTATAGAGTGTAGAGTATAGAGTGTAGGGTATAGAGTGTAGGGTATAGAGTGTAGGGTATAGAGTGTAGAGTGTAGGGTATAGAGTGTAGAGTATAGAGTGTATGGTATAGAGTGTAGGGTATAGAGTGTACAGTGTAGGGTATAGAGTGTAGGGTATAGAGTGTAGAGTATAGAGTGTAGGGTATAGAGTGTAGGGTATAGAGTGTAGAGTGTAGGGTATAGAGTGTAGAGTGTAGAGTATAGAGTAGGGTACAGAGTGTAGGGTATAGAGTGTAGGGTATAGAGTGTAGGGTATTGAGTGTAGGGTATAGAGTGTAGGGTATAGAGTGTAGGGTATAGAGTGTAGGGTATAGAGTGTAGGGTGTAGAGTGTGGGGTATAGAGTGTATGGTATAGAGTGTAGAGTGTAGGGTATTGAGTGTAGGGTATAGAGTGTAGGGTATAGAGTGTAGGGTATAGAGTGTAGGGTATAGAGTGTAGGGTATAGAGTGTAGAGTGTAGGGTATAGAGTGTAGGGTATAGAGTGTAGGGTATAGAGTGTAGAGTGTAGGGTATTAGAGTGTAGGGTATAGAGTGTAGGGTATAGAGTGTAGAGTGTAGGGTATAGAGTGTAGGGTATAAAGTGTTGGGTATAGAGTGTAGGGTATAGAGTGTAGGGTATAGAGTGTAGAGTGTAGGGTATAGAGTGTAGGGTGTAGAGTGTAGGGTATAGAGTGTAGGGTAAAGCGTGTAGAGTGTAGGGATTAGAGTGTAGAGTATAGAGTGTAGAGTGTAGGGTATAGAGTGTATGGTGTAGGGTATAGAGTGTACGGTATAGAGTGTATGGAAAAGAGTGTAGAGTGTAGAGTGTAGGGTATAGAGTGTAGGGTATAGAGTGTAGGGTATAGAATGTAGGGTATAGAGTGTAGAGCGTAGGGATTAGAGTGTAGTGTATAGAGTGTATGGAATAGAGTATAGGGAATAGAGTGTAGAGTGTAGGGTATAGAGTGTAGGGTATAGAGTGTAGGGTATAGAGTGAAGAGTGTAGGGTATAGAGTGTATGGTATAGAGTGTAGGGTGTAGAGTGTAGGGTATAGAGTGTATGGTATAGAGTGTAGGGTGTAGAGTGTAGGGTATAGAGTGTAGGGTATAGAGTGTAGAGTGTAGGGTATAGAGTGTATAGTATAGATTGTAGGGTGTAGAGTGTATGGTATAGAATGTAGAGTATAGAGTGCATGGTATAGAGTGTAGAGTGTAGGGTATAGAGTGTAGGGTATAGAGTGTAGGGAATAGAGTGTAGGGTATAGAGTGTAGGGTGTAGAGTGTAGGGTATAGAGTGTAGGGTATAGAGTGTAGGGTATAGAGTGTAGAGTGTAGGGTATAGAGTGTAGGTTATAGAGTGTAGGGTAAAGCGTGTAGAGTGTTGGGATTAGAGTGTAGAGTATAGAGTGTAGAGTGTAGGGTATAGAGTGTAGGGTATAGAGTGTAGGGTATAGAGTGTAGGGTATAGAGTGTAGAGTGTAGGGTATAGAGTGTAGGGTATAGAGTGTAGGGTATTGAGTGTAGGGTATAAAGTGTAGGGTATAGAGAGTAGAGTGTAGGGTATAGAGTGTAGGGTATAGAGTGTAGGGTATAGAGTGTAGGGTATAGAGTGTAGGGTGTAGGGTATAGAGTGTAGGGTATAGAGTGTAGAGTGTAGGGAATAGAGTGTAGGGTATAGAGTGTAGGGTATAGAGTGTAGAGTGTAGGGATTAGAGTGTAGGGTGTAGATTGTAGGGTATAGAGTGTATGAAATAGAGTATAGGGTATAGAGTGTAGAGTGTAGGGTATAGAGTGTCTGGTATAGAGTGTAGGGTATAGAGTGTAGGGTATAGAGTGTAGGGTGTAGGGATTAGAGTGTAGGGTGTAGAGTGTAGGGTATAGAGTGTATGAAATAGAGTATAGGGTATAGAGTGTAGAGCGTAGGGTATAGAGTGTAGGGTATAGAGTGTAGGGTATAGAGTGTAGGGTATAGAGTGTATGGTATAGAGTGTAGGGTATAGAGTGTAGAGTGTAGGGTATAGAGTGTATGGTATAGAGTGTAGGGTGTAGAGTGTATGGCATAGAATGTAGGGTATAGAGTGTAGAGTGTAGGGTATAGAGTGTAGGGTATAGAGTGTAGAGTGTAGGGTATAGAGTGTATGGTATAGAGTGTAGAGTATAGATTGTAGGGTATTGAGTGTAGGGTATAGAGTGTAGGGTATAGAGTGTAGGGTATAGAGTGTAGGGTATAGAGTGTAGAGTGTAGGGTGTAGAGTGTAGGGTATAGAGTGTAGGGTATAGAGTGTAGAGTGTAGGGTATAGAGTGTAGGGTATAGAGTGTAGGGTATAGAGTGTAGGGTATAGAGTGTAGGTTATAGAGTGTAGGGTATAGAGTGTAGAGTGTAGGGTATAGAGTGTAGGGTATAAAGTGTAGGTGTAGAGTGCAGGGTATAGAGTGTAGGGTAAAGCGTGTAGAGTGTAAAGATTAGAGTGTAGAGTACAGAGTGTAGGGTATAGAGTGTATGGTATAGAGTATAGAGTGTATGGAAAAGAGTGTAGAGTGTAGAGTGTAGGGTATAGAGTGTAGGGTATAGAGTGTAGGGTATAGAGTGTAGGGTATAGAGTGTAGGGTATAGAGTGTAGAGTGTAGGGATTAGAGTGTAGGGTATAGAGTGTTTGCAATAGAGTATAGGGTATAGAGTGTAGAGTGTAGGGTATAGAGTGTAGGGTATAGAGTGTAGGGTATAGAGTGTAGGGTATAGAGTGTAGAGTGTAGGGTATAGAGTGTAGGGTATAGAGTGTAGGGTAAAGAGTGTAGGGTATAAAGTGTAGGGTATAGAGAGTAGAGTGTAGGGTATAGAGTGTAGGGTATAGAGTGTAGGGTATAGAGTGTAGGGTATAGAGTGTAGGGTGTAGGGTATAGAGTGTAGGGTATTGAGTGTAGAGTGTAGGGTATAGAGTGTAGGGTATAGAGTGTAGGGTATAGAGTGTAGGGTATAGAGTGTAGAGAGTAGGGATTAGAGTGTAAGGTGTAGATTGTAGGGTATAGAGTGTAGCATATAGAGTGTAGGGTATAGAGTGTAGAGTGTAGGGTATAGAGTGTATGGTATAGAGTGTAGGGTATAGAGTGTAGGGTATAGAGTGTAGGGTGTAAGGATTAGAGTGTAGGGTGTAGAGTGTAGGGTATAGAGTGTATGAAATAGAGTATAGGGTATAGAGTGTAGAGTGTAGGGCATAGAGTGTAGGGTATAGAGTGTAGGGTATAGAGTGTATGGTATAGAGTGTAGGGTATAGAGTGTAGAGTGTAGGGTATAGAGTGTATGGTATAGAGTGTAGGGTGTAGAGTGTATGGCATAGAATGTAGGGTATAGAGTGTATGGTATAGAGTGTAGAGTGTAGGGTATAGAGTGTAGGGTATAGAGTGTAGAGTGTAGGGTATAGAGTGTATGGTATAGAGTGTAGAGTATAGATTGTAGGGTATTAAGTGTATGGTATAGAATGTATGGTATATAGTGTAGGGTATAGAGTGTAGGGTATAGAGTGTATGGTAAAGAGTGTAGGGTATAGAGTGTAGGGTATAGAGTGTAGGGTATAGAGTGTAGAGTGTAGGGTATAGAGTGTAGGGTATAGAGTGTAGGGTATAGAGTGTAGAGTGTAGGGTATAGAGTGTAGGGTATAGAGTGTAGGGTATAGAGTGTAGGGTATAAAGTGTAGGGTATAGAGAGTAGAGTGTAGGGTATAGAGTGTAGGGTATAGAGTGTAGGGTGTAGGGTATAGAGTGTAGGGTGTAGGGTATAGAGTGTAGGGTATAGAGTGTAGAGTGTAGGGTATAGAGTGTAGGGTATAGAGTGTAGGGTATAGAGTGTAGGGTATAGAGTGTAGAGAGTAGGGATTAGAGTGTAGGGTGTAGATTGTAGGGTATAGAGTGTATGAAATAGAGTATAGGGTATAGAGTGTAGAGTGTAGGGTATAGAGTGTATGGTATAGAGTGTAGGGTATAGAGTGTAGGGTATAGAGTGTAGGGTGTAGGGATTAGAGTGTAGGGTGTAGAGTGTAGGGTATAGAGTGTATGAAATAGAGTATAGGGTATAGAGTGTAGAGTGTAGGGCATAGAGTGTAGGGTATAGAGTGTAGAGTGTAGGGTATAGAGTGTATGGTATAGAGTGTAGGGTATAGAGTGTAGGGTATAGAGTGTATGGTATAGAGTGTAGGGTGTAGAGTGTAGGGTATAGAGTGTAGGGTATAGAGTGTAGAGTGTAGGGTATAGAGTGTATAGTATAGATTGTAGGGCATAGAGTGTAGGGTATAGAGTGTAGGGTATAGAGTGTATGGTATAGAGTGTAGGGTATAGAGTGTAGAGTGTAGGGTATAGAGTGTATGGTATAGAGTGTAGGGTGTATGGCATAGAATGTAGGGTATAGAGTGTATGGTATAGAGTGTAGAGTGTAGGGTATAGAGTGTAGGGTATAGAGTGTAGAGTGTAGGGTATAGAGTGTATGGTATAGAGTGTAGAGTATAGATTGTAGGGTATTGAGTGTATGGTATAGAGTGTATGGTATATAGTGTAGGGTATAGAGTGTAGGGTATAGAGTGTAGGGTATAGAGTGTAGGGTATAGAGTGTAGGGTATAGAATGTAGGGTATAGAGTGTAGAGTGTAGGGTATAGAGTGTAGGGTATAGAGTGTAGGGTATAGAGTGTAGAGTGTAGGGTATAGAGTGTAGGGTATAGAGTGTAGGGTATAGAGTGTAGGGTATAGAGTGTAGGGTATAGAGTGTAGGTTATAGAGTGTAGGGTATAGAGTGTAGAGTGTAGGGTATAAAGTGTAGGGTATAGAGTGTAGGGTGTAGAGTGTAGGGTATAGAGTGTAGGGTAAAGTGTGTAGAGTGTAAAGATTAGAGTGTAGAGTACAGAGTGTAGAGTGTAGGGTATAGAGTGTATGGTATAGAGTGTATGGAAAAGAGTGTAGAGTGTAGGGTATAGAGTGTAGGGTATAGAGTGTATGGTATAGAGTGTAGGGTATAGAGTGTAGGGTATAGAGTGTAGGGTATAGAGTGTGGAGTGTAGGGATTAGAGTGTATAGTATAGATTGTAGGGTGTAGAGTGTATGGTATAGAATGTAGGGAATAGAGTGTATGGTATAGAGTGTAGAGTGTAGGGTATAGAGTGTATGGTATAGAGTGTAGGGTATAAATTATAGGGTATTGAGTGTAGGGTATAGAGTGTAGGGTATAGAGTGTAGGGTATAGAGTGTAGGGTATACAGTGTAGGGTATAGAGTGTAGGGTATAGAGTGTAGAGTGTAGGGATTAGAGTGTAGGGTATAGAGTGTTTGCAAAAGAGTATAGGGTATAGAGTGTAGAGTGTAGGGTATAGAGTGTAGGGTATAGAGTGTAGCGTATAGAGTGTAGGGTATAGAGTGTAGGGTATAGAGTGTATGGTATAGAGTGTAGGGTGTAGAGTGTAGGGTATAGAGTGTAGGGTATAGAGTGTAGAGTGTAGGGTATAGAGTGTATAGTATAGATTGTAGGGTGTAGAGTGTATGGTATAGAATGTAGGGTATAGAGTGTATGGTATAGAGTGTAGAGTGTAGGGTATAGAGTGTAGGGTATAGAGTGTAGGGTATAGAGTGTAGGGTATAAAGTGTAGGGTATAGAGAGTAGAGTGTAGGGTATAGAGTGTAGGGTATAGAGTGTAGGGTATAGAGTGTAGGGTGTAGGGTATAGAGTGTAGGGTATAGAGTGTAGAGTGTAGGGTATAGAGTGTAGGGTATAGAGTGTAGGGTATAGAGTGTAGGGTATAGAGTGTAGGGTATAGAGTGTGGGTATAGAGTGTAGGGTATAGAGTGTAGGGTATAGAGTGTATGGTAAAGCGTGTAGAGTGTAGGGATTAGAGTGTAGGGTATAGAGTGTAGAGTGTAGGGTATAGAGTGTAGAGTGTAGGGTATAGAGTGTAGGGTATAGAGTGTAGGGTATAGAGTGTAGAGTGTAGGGTATAGAGTGTAGGGTATAGAGTGTAGGGTATAGAGTGTAGAGTGTAGGGTATAGAGTGTAGGGTATAGAGTGTAGAGTGTAGGGTATAGAGTGTAGGGTATAGAGTGTAGGGTATAGAGTGTAGAGTGTAGGGTATTGAGTGTAGGGTATAGAGTGTAGGGTATAGAGTGTAGATTGTAGGGTATAGAGTGTAGGGTATAGAGTGTAGAGTGTAGGGTATAGAGTGTAGGGTATAGAGTGTAGGGTATAGAGTGTAGAGTGTAGGGTATAGAGTGTAGGGTATAGAGTGTAGAGTATAGAGTGTAGGGTATAGAGTGTAGGGTATAGAGTGTAGGGTATGGAGTGTAGGGTAAAGCGTGTAGAGTGTAGGGATTAGAGTGTAGGGTATAGAGTGTAGAGTGTAGGGTATAGAGTGTAGAGTGTAGGGTATAGAGTGTAGGGTATAGAGTGTAGGGTATAGAGTGTAGAGTGTAGGGTATAGAGTGTAGGGTATAGAGTGTAGAGTGTAGGGTAGAGTGTAGGGTATAGAGTGTAGGGTATAGAGTGTAGAGTATAGGGTATAGAGTGTAGAGTGTAGGGTATAGAGTGTAGGGTATAGAGTGTAGAGTGTAGGGTATAGAGTGTAGGGTATAGAGTGTAGGGTGTAGAGTGTAGGGTATAGAGTGTAGGGTATAGAGTGTAGGGTAAAGCGTGTAGAGTGTAGGGATTAGAGTGTAGAGTTTAGAGTGTAGAGTGTAGGGTATAGAGTGTATGGTATAGAGTATAGAGTGTAGGGTATAGAGTGTACGGTATAGAGTGTATGGAAAAGAGTGTAGAGTGTAGAGTGTAGGGTATAGAGTGTAGGGTATAGAGTGTATGGTATAGAGTGTAGGGTATAGAGTGTAGGGTATAGAGTGTAGAGTGTAGGGTATAGAGTGTAGGGTATAGAGTTTATGGTATAGAGTGTAGGGTGTAGAGTGTAGGGTATACAGTGTAGGGTATAGGGTGTAGAGTGTAGGGTATAGAGTGTATAGTATAGATTGTAGGGTGTAGAGTGTATGGTATAGAATGTAGGGCATAGAGTGTATGGTATAGAGTGTAGGGTATAGAGTGTAGGGTATAGAGTGTACAGTGTAGGGTATAGAGTGTATGGTATAGAGTGTAGAGTATAGATTGTAGGGTATTGAGTGTAGGGTATAGAGTGTAGGGTATAGAGTGTAGGGTATAGAGTGTATGGTATAGAGTGTATGGTATATAGTGTAGGGTATAGAGTGTAGGGTATAGAGTGTAGGGTATAGAGTGTAGAGTATAGAGTGTAGGGTATAGAGTGTACGGTATAGAGTGTATGGTATAGAGTGTATGGTATATAGTGTAGGGTATAGAGTGTAGGGTATAGAGTGTAGAGTGTAGGGTATAGAGTGTAGGGTATAGAGTGTAGAGTGTAGGGTATAGAGTGTAGGGTATAGAGTGTAGAGTGTAGGGTATAGAGTGTATGGTATAGAGTGTAGGGTATAGAGTGTACAGTGTAGGGTATAGAGTGTAGGGTATAGAGTGTACAGTGTAGGGTATAGAGTGTAGGGTATAGTGTAGAGTGTAGGGTATAGAATGTAGAGTGTAGGGTATAGAGTGTAGGGTATAGAGTGTAGGGTGTAGAGTGTAGAGTGTAGGGTATATAGTGTAGGGTGTAGAGTGTAGGTTATAGAGTGTAGGGTATAGAGTGTAGAGTGTAGGGTATAGAGTGTAGGGTATAGAGTGTAGGGTGTAGAGTGTAGGGTATAGAGTGTAGGGTAAAGCGTGTAGAGTGTAGGGATTAGAGTGTAGAGTACAGAGTGTAGAGTGTAGGGTATAGAGTGTATGGTATAGAGTATAGAGTGTATGGAAAAGAGTGTAGAGGGTAGGGTATAGAGTGTAGGGTATAGAGTGTATGGTATAGAGTGTAGGGAAAAGAGTGTAGGGTATAGAGTGTAGAGTGTAGGGATTAGAGTGTAGGGTATAGAGTGTTTGCAATAGAGTATAGGGTATAGAGTGTAGAGTGTAGGGTATAGAGTGTAGGGTATAGAGTGTAGCATATAGAGTGTAGGGTATAGAGTGTAGAGTGTAGGGTATAGAGTGTATGGTATAGAGTGTAGGGTGTAGAGTGTAGGGTATAGAGTGTAGGGTATAGAGTGTAGAGTGTAGGGTATAGAGTGTATAGTACAGATTGTAGGGTGTAGAGTGTATGGTATAGAATGTAGGGTATAGAGTGTATGGTATAGAGTGTAGAGTGTAGGGTATAGAGTGTAGGGTATAGAGTGTACAGTGTAGGGTATAGAGTGTATGGTATAGAGTGTAGGGTATAGATTGTAGGGTATTGAGTGTAGGGTATAGAGTGTAGGGTATAGAGTGTAGGGTATAGAGTGTAGGGTATAGAGTGTATGGTATAGAGTGTAGGGTATAGAGTGTAGGGTATAGAGTGTAGGGTAAAGCGTGTAGAGTGTAGGGATTAGAGTGTAGAGTATAGAGTGTAGAGTGTAGGGTATAGAGTGTAGGGTATAGAGTGTAGGGTATAGAGTGTATAGTATAGATTGTAGGGAGTAACATAGTAACATAGTAACATAGTTAGTAAGGCCGAAAAAAGACATTTGTCCATCCAGTTCAGCCTATATTCCATCATAATAAATCCCCAGATCTACGTCCTTCTACAGAACCTAATAATTGTATGATACAATATTGTTCTGCTCCAGGAAGACATCCAGGCCTCTCTTGAACCCCTCGACTGAGTTCGCCATCACCACCTCCTCAGGCAAGCAATTCCAGATTCTCACTGCCCTAACAGTAAAGAATCCTCTTCTATGTTGGTGGAAAAACCTTCTCTCCTCCAGACGCAAAGAATGCCCCCTTGTGCCCGTCACCTTCCTTGGTATAAACAGATCCTCAGCGAGATATTTGTATTGTCCCCTTATATACTTATACATGGTTATTAGATCGCCCCTCAGTCGTCTTTTTTCTAGACTAAATAATCCTAATTTCGCTAATCTATCTGGGTATTGTAGTTCTCCCATCCCCTTTATTAATTTTGTTGCCCTCCTTTGTACTCTCTCTAGTTCCATTATATCCTTCCTGAGCACCGGTGCCCAAAACTGGACACAGTACTCCATGTGCGGTCTAACTAGGGATTTGTACAGAGGCAGTATAATGCTCTCATCATGTGTATCCAGACCTCTTTTAATGCACCCCATGATCCTGTTTGCCTTGGCAGCTGCTGCCTGGCACTGGCTGCTCCAGGTAAGTTTATCATTAACTAGGATCCCCAAGTCCTTCTCCCTGTCAGATTTACCCAGTGGTTTCCCGTTCAGTGTGTAATGGTGATATTGATTCCCTCTTCCCATGTGTATAACCTTACATTTATTATTGTTAAACCTCATCTGCCACCTTTCAGCCCAAGTTTCCAACTTATCCAGATCCATCTGTAGCAGAATACTATCTTCTCTTGTATTAACTGCTTTACATAGTTTTGTATCATCTGCAAATATCGATATTTTACTGTGTAAACCTTCTACCAGATCATTAATGAATATGTTGAAGAGAACAGGTCCCAATACTGACCCCTGCGGTACCCCACTGGTCACAGCGACCCAGTTAGAGACTATACCATTTATAACCACCCTCTGCTTTCTATCACTAAGCCAGTTACTAACCCATTTACACACATTTTCCTCCAGACCAAGCATCCTCATTTTGTGTACCAACCTCTTGTGCGGCACGGTATCAAACGCTTTGGAAAAATCGAGATATACCACGTCCAATGACTCACCGTGGTCCAGTCTATAGCTTACCTCTTCATAAAAACTGATTAGATTGGTTTGACAGGAGCGATTTCTCATAAACCCATGCTGATATGGAGTTAAACAGTTATTCTCATTGAGATAATCCAGAATAACATCCCTCAGAAACCCTTCAAATATTTTACCAACAATAGAGGTTAGACTTACTGGCCTATAATTTCCAGGTTCACTTTTAGAGCCCTTTTTGAATATTGGCACCACATTTGCTATGCGCCAGTCCTGCGGAACAGACCCTGTCGCTATAGAGTCACTAAAAATAAGAAATAATGGTTTATCTATTACATTACTTAGTTCTCTTAGTACTCGTGGGTGTATGCCATCCGGACCCGGAGATTTATCTATTTTAATCTTATTTAGCCGGTTTCGCACCTCTTCTTGGGTTAGATTGGTGACTCTTAATATAGGGTTTTCATTGTTTCTTGGGATTTCACCTAGCATTTCATTTTCCACCGTGAATACCGTGGAGAAGAAGGTGTTTAATATGTTAGCTTTTTCCTCGTCATCTACAACCATTCTTTCCTCACTATTTTTTAAGGGGCCTACATTTTCAGTTTTTATTCTTTTACTATTGATATAGTTGAAGAACAGTTTGGGATTAGTTTTACTCTCCTTAGCAATGTGCTTCTCTGTTTCCTTTTTGGCAGCTTTAATTAGTTTTTTAGATAAAGTATTTTTCTCCCTATAGTTTTTTAGAGCTTCAATGGTGCCATCCTGCTTTAGTAGTGCAAATGCTTTCTTTTTACTGTTAATTGCCTGTCTTACTTCTTTGTTTAGCCACATTGGGTTTTTCCTATTTCTAGTCCTTTTATTCCCACAAGGTATAAACCGCTTACACTGCCTATTTAGGATGTTCTTAAACATTTCCCATTTATTATCTGTATTCTCATTTCTGAGGATATTGTCCCAGTCTACCAGATTAAGGGCATATCTAAGCTGTTCAAACTTTGCCTTCCTAAAGTTCAATGTTTTTGTGACTCCCTGACAAGTCCCCCTAGTGAAAGACAGGTGAAACTGCACAATATTGTGATCGCTATTTCCTAAATGCCCAACCACCTGCAGATTTGTTATTCTGTCAGGTCTATTAGATAGTATTAGGTCTAAAAGTGCTGCTCCTCTGGTTGGATTCTGCACCAATTGTGAAAGATAATTTTTCTTGGTTATTAGCAGAAACCTGTTGCCTTTATGGGTTTCACAGGTTTCTGTTTCTCAGTTAATATCCGGGTAGTTAAAGTCCCCCATAACCAGGACCTCATTATGGGTTGCAGCTTCATCTATCTGCTTTAGAAGTAGACTTTCCATGCTTTCTGTTATATTTGGGGGTTTGTAACAGACCCCAATGAGAATTTTGTTACCATTTTTCCCTCCATGAATTTCAACCCATATGGACTCGACATCCTCATTCCCTTCGCTAATATCCTCCCTTAAAGTGGACTTTAGACAAGACTTTACATAGAGACAAACCCCTCCTCCTCTCCGATTTTTACAATCCTTTCTAAACAGACTGTAACCCTGTAAGTTAACTGCCCAGTCATAGCTTTCATCTAACCATGTCTCGGTTATTCCCACTATGTCATAGTTACCTGTAGATATTTCTGCTTCTAGTTCTTCCATCTTGTTTGTCAGGCTTCTGGCGTTTGCGAGCATGCAGTTTAGAGGATTTTGTTTTGTTCCAATCTCCTCACTGTGGATTGTTTTAGAAATGTTCTTACCTCCCTTCTGAGTATGTTTTCCTGGGTCGTCTTTGTTCGAGTCTAATGTTTTTCTTCCCGTCCCCTCTTCTTCTAGTTTAACGCCCTCCTGATGAGTGTAGCGAGAGTAGAGTGTATGGTATAGAATGTAGGGTATAGAGTGTATGGTATAGAGTGTAGAGTGTAGGGTATAGAGTGTAGGGTATAGAGTGTAGAGTGTAGGGTATAGAGTGTATGGTATAGAGTGTAGAGTATAGGGTATAGAGTGTAGGGTATTGAGTGTAGGGTATAGAGTGCAGGGTATAGAGTGTAGAGTGTAGGGTATAGAGTGTAGGGTATAGAGTGTAGGGTATAGAGTATAGAGTGTAGGGTATAGAGTGTAAGGTATAGAGTGTAGGGTATAGAGTGTAGAGAGTAGGGTATAGAGTGTATGGTATAGAGTGTAGGGTGTAGAGTGTATGGTATGTATATGTAGGGTATAGAGTGTATGGTATAGAGTGTAGAGTGTAGGGTATAAAGTGTAGAGTGTAGGGTATAGATTGTATGGTATTGAGTGTAGAGTGTAGGGTATAGATTGTAGGGTATTGAGTGTAGGGTATAGAGTATAGGGTATAGAGTATAGGGTATAGAGTGTAGGGTATAGAGTGTAGGTTATAGAGTGTAGGGTATAGAGTGTAGGGTATAGAGTGTAGAGTGTAGGGTATAGAGTGTAGGGTATAGAGTGTAGGGTAAAGCATGTAGAGTGTAGGTTATAGAGTGTAGGGTATAGAGTGTAGGGTATAGAGTGTAGAGTGTAGGGTATAGAGTGTAGGGTATAGAGTGTAGAGTGTAGGTTACAGAGTGTAGGGTATAGAGTGTAGGGTATAGAGTGTAGGGTATAGAGTGTAGGGTAAAGCGTGTAGAGTGTAGGGATTAGAGTGTAGGGATTAGAGTGTAGGGTACAGAGTGTAGAGTGTAGGGTATAGAGTGTATGGTATAGAGTATAGAGTGTAGGGTATAGAGTGTATGGTATATAGTGTAGGGTATAGAGTGTAGGGTATAGAGTGTAAGGTATAGAGTGTAGAGTATAGAGTGTAGGGTATAGAGTGTAGGGTATAGAGTGTAGGGTATAGAGTGTAGAGTGTAGGGTATAGAGTGTAGAGTATAGAGTGTATGGTATAGAGTGTAGGGTATAGAGTGTACAGTGTAGGGTATAGAGTGTAGGGTATAGAGTGTAGAGTATAGAGTGTAGGGTATAGAGTGTAGGGTATAGAGTGTAGAGTGTAGGGTATAGAGTGTAGAGTGTAGGGTATAGAGTAGGGTACAGAGTGTAGGGTGTAGAGTGTGGGGTATAGAGTGTATGGTATAGAGTGTAGAGTGTAGGGTATTGAGTGTAGGGTATAGAGTGTAGGGTATAGAGTGTAGGGTATAGAGTGTAGGGTATAGAGTGTAGGGTATAGAGTGTAGAGTGTAGGGTATAGAGTGTAGGGTATAGAGTGTAGGGTATAGAGTGTAGGGTATAAAGTGTAGGGTATAGAGAGTAGAGTGTAGGGTATAGAGTGTAGGGTATAGAGTGTAGGGTATAGAGTGTAGGGTATAGAGTGTAGGGTGTAGAGTATAGAGTGTAGGGTATAGAGTGTAGAGTGTAGGGTATAGAGTGTAGGGTATAGAGTGTAGGGTATAGAGTGTAGGGTATAGAGTGTAGAGAGTAGGGATTAGAGTGTAGGGTGTAGATTGTAGGGTATAGAGTGTATGAAAGAGAGTATAGGGTATAGAGTGTAGAGTGTAGGGTATAGAGTGTATGGTATAGAGTGTAGGGTATAGAGTGTAGGGTATAGAGTGTAGGGTGTAGGGATTAGAGTGTAGGGTGTAAAGTGTAGGGTATAGAGTGTATGAAATAGAGTATAGGGTATAGAGTGTAGAGTGTAGGGCATAGAGTGTAGGGTATAGAGTGTAGAGTGTAGGGTATAGAGTGTATGGTATAGAGTGTAGGGTATAGAGTGTAGGGTATAGAGTGTAGGGTATAGAGTGTATGGTATAGAGTGTAGGGTGTAGAGTGTAGGGTATAGAGTGTAGGGTATAGAGTGTAGAGTGTAGAGTGTAGGGTATAGAGTGTATAGTATAGATTGTAGGGCATAGAGTGTAGGGTATAGAGTGTAGGGTATAGAGTGTATGGTATAGAGTGTAGGGTATAGAGTGTAGAGTGTAGGGTATAGAGTGTATGGTATAGAGTGTAGGGTGTATGGCATAGAATGTAGGGTATAGAGTGTATGGTATAGAGTGTAGAGTGTAGGGTATAGAGTGTAGGGTATAGAGTGTAGAGTGTAGGGTATAGAGTGTATGGTATAGAGTGTAGAGTATAGATTGTAGGGTATTGAGTGTATGGTATAGAGTGTATGGTATATAGTGTAGGGTATAGAGTGTAGGGTATAGAGTGTAGGGTATAGAGTGTAGGGTATAGAGTGTAGGGTATAGAGTGTAGAGTGTAGGGTATAGAGTGTAGGGTATAGAGTGTAGGGTATAGAGTGTAGAGTGTAGGGTATAGAGTGTAGGGTATAGAGTGTAGGGTATAGAGTGTAGGGTATAGAGTGTAGGGTATAGAGTGTAGAGTGTAGGGTATAGAGTGTAGGGTATAGAGTGTAGGGTGTAGAGTGTAGGGTATAGAGTGTAGGGTAAAGTGTGTAGAGTGTAAAGATTAGAGTGTAGAGTACAGAGTGTAGAGTGTAGGGTATAGAGTGTATGGTATAGAGTGTATGGAAAAGAGTGTAGAGTGTAGGGTATAGAGTGTAGGGTATAGAGTGTATGGTATAGAGTGTAGGGTATAGAGTGTAGGGTATAGAGTGTAGGGTATAGAGTGTGGAGTGTAGGGATTAGAGTGTATAGTATAGATTGTAGGGTGTAGAGTGTATGGTATAGAATGTAGGGTATAGAGTGTATGGTATAGAGTGTAGAGTGTAGGGTATAGAGTGTATGGTATAGAGTGTAGGGTATAGATTGTAGGGTATTGAGTGTAGGGTATAGAGTGTAGGGTATAGAGTGTAGGGTATAGAGTGTAGGGTATAGAGTGTAGGGTATACAGTGTAGGGTATAGAGTGTAGGGTATAGAGTGTAGAGTGTAGGGATTAGAGTGTAGGGTATAGAGTGTTTGCAAAAGAGTATAGGGTATAGAGTGTAGAGTGTAGGGTATAGAGTGTAGGGTATAGAGTGTAGCGTATAGAGTGTAGGGTATAGAGTGTAGGGTATAGAGTGTAGGGTATAGAGTGTATGGTATAGAGTGTAGGGTGTAGAGTGTAGGGTATAGAGTGTAGGGTATAGAGTGTAGAGTGTAGGGTATAGAGTGTATAGTATAGATTGTAGGGTGTAGAGTGTATGGTATAGAATGTAGGGTATAGAGTGTATGGTATAGAGTGTAGAGTGTAGGGTATAGAGTGTAGGGTATAGAGTGTAGGGTATAGAGTGTAGGGTATAAAGTGTAGGGTATAGAGAGTAGAGTGTAGGGTATAGAGTGTAGGGTATAGAGTGTAGGGTATAGAGTGTAGGGTGTAGGGTATAGAGTGTAGGGTATAGAGTGTAGAGTGTAGGGTATAGAGTGTAGGGTATAGAGTGTAGGGTATAGAGTGTAGGGTATAGAGTGTAGGGTATAGAGTGTGGGTATAGAGTGTAGGGTATAGAGTGTAGGGTATAGAGTGTATGGTAAAGCGTGTAGAGTGTAGGGATTAGAGTGTAGGGTATAGAGTGTAGAGTGTAGGGTATAGAGTGTAGAGTGTAGGGTATAGAGTGTAGGGTATAGAGTGTAGGGTATAGAGTGTAGAGTGTAGGGTATAGAGTGTAGGGTATAGAGTGTAGGGTATAGAGTGTAGAGTGTAGGGTATAGAGTGTAGGGTATAGAGTGTAGAGTGTAGGGTATAGAGTGTAGGGTATAGAGTGTAGGGTATAGAGTGTAGAGTGTAGGGTATTGAGTGTAGGGTATAGAGTGTAGGGTATAGAGTGTAGATTGTAGGGTATAGAGTGTAGGGTATAGAGTGTAGAGTGTAGGGTATAGAGTGTAGGGTATAGAGTGTAGGGTATAGAGTGTAGAGTGTAGGGTATAGAGTGTAGGGTATAGAGTGTAGAGTATAGAGTGTAGGGTATAGAGTGTAGGGTATAGAGTGTAGGGTATAGAGTGTAGGGTAAAGCGTGTAGAGTGTAGGGATTAGAGTGTAGGGTATAGAGTGTAGAGTGTAGGGTATAGAGTGTAGAGTGTAGGGTATAGAGTGTAGGGTATAGAGTGTAGGGTATAGAGTGTAGAGTGTAGGGTATAGAGTGTAGGGTATAGAGTGTAGAGTGTAGGGTAGAGTGTAGGGTATAGAGTGTAGGGTATAGAGTGTAGAGTGTAGGGTATAGAGTGTAGAGTGTAGGGTATAGAGTGTAGGGTATAGAGTGTAGAGTGTAGGGTATAGAGTGTAGGGTATAGAGTGTAGGGTGTAGAGTGTAGGGTATAGAGTGTAGGGTATAGAGTGTAGGGTAAAGCGTGTAGAGTGTAGGGATTAGAGTGTAGAGTTTAGAGTGTAGAGTGTAGGGTATAGAGTGTATGGTATAGAGTATAGAGTGTAGGGTATAGAGTGTACGGTATAGAGTGTTTGCAAAAGAGTATAGGGTATAGAGTGTAGAGTGTAGGGTATAGAGTGTAGGGTATAGAGTGTAGGGTATAGAGTGTAGGGTATACAGTGTAGGGTATAGAGTGTAGGGTATAGAGTGTAGAGTGTAGGGATTAGAGTGTAGGGTATAGAGTGTTTGCAAAAGAGTATAGGGTATAGAGTGTAGAGTGTAGGGTATAGAGTGTAGGGTATAGAGTGTAGCGTATAGAGTGTAGGGTATAGAGTGTAGGGTATAGAGTGTAGGGTATAGAGTGTATGGTATAGAGTGTAGGGTGTAGAGTGTAGGGTATAGAGTGTAGGGTATAGAGTGTAGAGTGTAGGGTATAGAGTGTATAGTATAGATTGTAGGGTGTAGAGTGTATGGTATAGAATGTAGGGTATAGAGTGTATGGTATAGAGTGTAGAGTGTAGGGTATAGAGTGTAGGGTATAGAGTGTAGGGTATAGAGTGTAGGGTATAAAGTGTAGGGTATAGAGAGTAGAGTGTAGGGTATAGAGTGTAGGGTATAGAGTGTAGGGTATAGAGTGTAGGGTGTAGGGTATAGAGTGTAGGGTATAGAGTGTAGAGTGTAGGGTATAGAGTGTAGGGTATAGAGTGTAGGGTATAGAGTGTAGGGTATAGAGTGTAGGGTATAGAGTGTGGGTATAGAGTGTAGGGTATAGAGTGTAGGGTATAGAGTGTATGGTAAAGCGTGTAGAGTGTAGGGATTAGAGTGTAGGGTATAGAGTGTAGAGTGTAGGGTATAGAGTGTAGAGTGTAGGGTATAGAGTGTAGGGTATAGAGTGTAGGGTATAGAGTGTAGAGTGTAGGGTATAGAGTGTAGGGTATAGAGTGTAGGGTATAGAGTGTAGAGTGTAGGGTATAGAGTGTAGGGTATAGAGTGTAGAGTGTAGGGTATAGAGTGTAGGGTATAGAGTGTAGGGTATAGAGTGTAGAGTGTAGGGTATTGAGTGTAGGGTATAGAGTGTAGGGTATAGAGTGTAGATTGTAGGGTATAGAGTGTAGGGTATAGAGTGTAGAGTGTAGGGTATAGAGTGTAGGGTATAGAGTGTAGGGTATAGAGTGTAGAGTGTAGGGTATAGAGTGTAGGGTATAGAGTGTAGAGTATAGAGTGTAGGGTATAGAGTGTAGGGTATAGAGTGTAGGGTATAGAGTGTAGGGTAAAGCGTGTAGAGTGTAGGGATTAGAGTGTAGGGTATAGAGTGTAGAGTGTAGGGTATAGAGTGTAGAGTGTAGGGTATAGAGTGTAGGGTATAGAGTGTAGGGTATAGAGTGTAGAGTGTAGGGTATAGAGTGTAGGGTATAGAGTGTAGAGTGTAGGGTAGAGTGTAGGGTATAGAGTGTAGGGTATAGAGTGTAGAGTGTAGGGTATAGAGTGTAGAGTGTAGGGTATAGAGTGTAGGGTATAGAGTGTAGAGTGTAGGGTATAGAGTGTAGGGTATAGAGTGTAGGGTGTAGAGTGTAGGGTATAGAGTGTAGGGTATAGAGTGTAGGGTAAAGCGTGTAGAGTGTAGGGATTAGAGTGTAGAGTTTAGAGTGTAGAGTGTAGGGTATAGAGTGTATGGTATAGAGTATAGAGTGTAGGGTATAGAGTGTACGGTATAGAGTGTATGGAAAAGAGTGTAGAGTGTAGAGTGTAGGGTATAGAGTGTAGGGTATAGAGTGTATGGTATAGAGTGTAGGGTATAGAGTGTAGGGTATAGAGTGTAGAGTGTAGGGTATAGAGTGTAGGGTATAGAGTTTATGGTATAGAGTGTAGGGTGTAGAGTGTAGGGTATACAGTGTAGGGTATAGGGTGTAGAGTGTAGGGTATAGAGTGTATAGTATAGATTGTAGGGTGTAGAGTGTATGGTATAGAATCTTTATTTTTTTTTTTTTTTTTTTTTGTAGGGCATAGAGTGTATGGTATAGAGTGTAGGGTATAGAGTGTAGGGTATAGAGTGTACAGTGTAGGGTATAGAGTGTATGGTATAGAGTGTAGAGTATAGATTGTAGGGTATTGAGTGTAGGGTATAGAGTGTAGGGTATAGAGTGTAGGGTATAGAGTGTATGGTATAGAGTGTATGGTATATAGTGTAGGGTATAGAGTGTAGGGTATAGAGTGTAGGGTATAGAGTGTAGAGTATAGAGTGTAGGGTATAGAGTGTACGGTATAGAGTGTATGGTATAGAGTGTATGGTATATAGTGTAGGGTATAGAGTGTAGGGTATAGAGTGTAGAGTGTAGGGTATAGAGTGTAGGGTATAGAGTGTAGAGTGTAGGGTATAGAGTGTAGGGTATAGAGTGTAGAGTGTAGGGTATAGAGTGTATGGTATAGAGTGTAGGGTATAGAGTGTACAGTGTAGGGTATAGAGTGTAGGGTATAGAGTGTACAGTGTAGGGTATAGAGTGTAGGGTATAGTGTAGAGTGTAGGGTATAGAATGTAGAGTGTAGGGTATAGAGTGTAGGGTATAGAGTGTAGGGTGTAGAGTGTAGGGTATATAGTGTAGGGTGTAGAGTGTAGGTTATAGAGTGTAGGGTATAGAGTGTAGAGTGTAGGGTATAGAGTGTAGGGTATAGAGTGTAGGGTGTAGAGTGTAGGGTATAGAGTGTAGGGTAAAGCGTGTAGAGTGTAGGGATTAGAGTGTAGAGTACAGAGTGTAGAGTGTAGGGTATAGAGTGTATGGTATAGAGTATAGAGTGTATGGAAAAGAGTGTAGAGGGTAGGGTATAGAGTGTAGGGTATAGAGTGTATGGTATAGAGTGTAGGGAAAAGAGTGTAGGGTATAGAGTGTAGAGTGTAGGGATTAGAGTGTAGGGTATAGAGTGTTTGCAATAGAGTATAGGGTATAGAGTGTAGAGTGTAGGGTATAGAGTGTAGGGTATAGAGTGTAGCATATAGAGTGTAGGGTATAGAGTGTAGAGTGTAGGGTATAGAGTGTATGGTATAGAGTGTAGGGTGTAGAGTGTAGGGTATAGAGTGTAGGGTATAGAGTGTAGAGTGTAGGGTATAGAGTGTATAGTACAGATTGTAGGGTGTAGAGTGTATGGTATAGAATGTAGGGTATAGAGTGTATGGTATAGAGTGTAGAGTGTAGGGTATAGAGTGTAGGGTATAGAGTGTACAGTGTAGGGTATAGAGTGTATGGTATAGAGTGTAGGGTATAGATTGTAGGGTATTGAGTGTAGGGTATAGAGTGTAGGGTATAGAGTGTAGGGTATAGAGTGTAGGGTATAGAGTGTATGGTATAGAGTGTAGGGTATAGAGTGTAGGGTATAGAGTGTAGGGTAAAGCGTGTAGAGTGTAGGGATTAGAGTGTAGAGTATAGAGTGTAGAGTGTAGGGTATAGAGTGTAGGGTATAGAGTGTAGGGTATAGAGTGTATAGTATAGATTGTAGGGAGTAACATAGTAACATAGTAACATAGTTAGTAAGGCCGAAAAAAGACATTTGTCCATCCAGTTCAGCCTATATTCCATCATAATAAATCCCCAGATCTACGTCCTTCTACAGAACCTAATAATTGTATGATACAATATTGTTCTGCTCCAGGAAGACATCCAGGCCTCTCTTGAACCCCTCGACTGAGTTCGCCATCACCACCTCCTCAGGCAAGCAATTCCAGATTCTCACTGCCCTAACAGTAAAGAATCCTCTTCTATGTTGGTGGAAAAACCTTCTCTCCTCCAGACGCAAAGAATGCCCCCTTGTGCCCGTCACCTTCCTTGGTATAAACAGATCCTCAGCGAGATATTTGTATTGTCCCCTTATATACTTATACATGGTTATTAGATCGCCCCTCAGTCGTCTTTTTTCTAGACTAAATAATCCTAATTTCGCTAATCTATCTGGGTATTGTAGTTCTCCCATCCCCTTTATTAATTTTGTTGCCCTCCTTTGTACTCTCTCTAGTTCCATTATATCCTTCCTGAGCACCGGTGCCCAAAACTGGACACAGTACTCCATGTGCGGTCTAACTAGGGATTTGTACAGAGGCAGTATAATGCTCTCATCATTAGTGTTGAGCATTCCGATACCGCAAGTATCGGGTATCGGCCGATATTTGCGGTATCGGAATTCCGATACTGAATTCCGATACTTCCCGCGTATCGGATACCGGAATCGGAAGTTCCCAGAATTCAAATTGAACGCAGCAGCCAATGAGGAATGAATGAAAGTGTGGGCACATCCTGTTTAGCATGGTGGGCATGTAAGTACTGGCAAGGCTGGGATTGGCTGCTGAAATGATGTCACTCTGCACTATAAAAAAGCGCTGCCGCCATTTTGCGCTCACTCTGCTGTGATTTCAGTTAGGGACAGGACGCTGTGTTCTAACTGAGGGCCAGTTGAGCTTGCTAATTGCTTTATTTTCCTTTCCAAAGGCTAATTTAGCAAAACGCTGTGTGTTCTTCACTGTTCACCTTGCTCTTGCCTTGCAGCGCTGTTTTAACAGCGTTCTGCAAGGTCTCTGTGTGTGTGTGTGTGTGCAGCTCACTCTGTAGTCTGTGTGCAGCCATATACCCGGTTGTATTCAGCTCAGGGGGGGTTCACACTGCCTCACACAGTTGTTCTTTTTTGCTCTTAGTGCAGCCTGCTGCACATTTTTTCTCAAATTTCCTATTAGTGTTTTTCCACCAGTCTCCAGCTCTATTGTGGAAAAACACTACATAGGATAACCTAGAGGGGGGTTTTTGGGCCTTGCAGCGCCGTTTACGGCTGTCTGCACGGTCTCCGTGTGAGCCCAGCTCGCCCTGTAGTCTGTGTGCAGCCATAGCCGGTTGGATTCAGCTCAGGGTTCGTTACTGGCTCATACCTTGAGAAAAATTTTCCTTTTTTTCAAATAGTGCAGCCTGTTTAAAATTTGAAAAAAAAAATTCCTATTAGTGTCTTTCCACTCGTATCCAGCTAAATAGTGGAAAAACACTATATAGGATAACCTAGAGGAGGGTTTTTTGGCCTTGCAGCGCCGTTTACGGCTGTCTGCACGGTCTCCGTGTGAGCCCAGCTCGCCCTGTAGTCTGTGTGCAGCCATAGCCGGTTGGATTCAGCTCAGGGTTCGTTACTGGCTCATACCTTGAGAAAAATTTTCCTTTTTTTCAAATAGTGCAGCCTGTTTAAAATTTGAAAAAAAAAAAAATTCCTATTAGTGTCTTTCCACCAGTCTCCAGCTCAATTGTGGAAAAACACTACATAGGATAACCTAGAGGTTTTTTTGGGGGCCTTGCAGCGCCGTTTACGGCTGTCTGCACGGTCTCTGTGTGAGCGCAGCTCGCCCTGTAGTCTGTGTGCAGCCATAGCCGGTTGGATTCAGCTCAGGGTGCGTTACTGCCTCATACCTTGAAAAACAATTTCCTTTTTTTCAAATAGTGCAGCCAGTTTAAAATTTGAAAAAAAAAATTCCTATTAGTGTCTTTCCACTTGTATCCAGCTAAATAGTGGAAAAACACTATATAGGATAACCTAGAGGAGGGTTTCTTGGCCTTGCAGCGCCGTTTACGGCTGTCTGCACGGTCTCCGTGTGATTTAAACTAGCTCTGTAGCCCGATCTGCACCAAAAAAAAGGTTAAGTTCACCAAACACAACTTACACTTGTGTAGGCCACATTTGAAAAATAATAAAGTTTAGTCCACAATTTACAACATTAGTGTTTCTTACACCTGTTAGGAGGAGCATTACAGGAATAAGCACACTAAGGCCTTAGTACTTTTCTGCTTATCTTTATCTGTCAACCAAGATGAAGAGGGCAGGGAGTAAGGCACGTGGGCGTGGGCGCGGAGCAGGGAGAGGAGCAGGGAGAGGACGTGGTGATTCTGTGCCTGCTGCGGGCGCCGGTGACTCGTCGTCACTCAGTTTCAGCAGGGAACAGTCCTTCATGCGCAGCTTTGTCGGAGAGCGCCGTGCACCGCTGCTGCGTGAAGACCAAATTGAAGCCGTTGTCGGGTGGATGGCAGCTAACGCCTCGGCATCGACTTCAGTTAGTGCCACATCCTCTCAGGCACAGAGCACTGGAGAGCAGCCATCTGTCTCTTCACCACCTGCCAAATTGGCCAGGCAGTCAGAGAGCCCAGGACAGGAGCCGTCTCTACTTCTGTTCTCTGAATCTCTTGGCTTGGAAACAGGGGGCCAGCCAAGCAGCATTGGAGAAATGGAAGAAGAGGCAGTGTGCAGTGATGCCCAACACCTTTTTCTCTCTGACTCTGAAGAGGCAGGTGGGCCAGTGCCTCCGGTGACCACAGCGCAGTACGCATCTGATGATGAAACTCAGGTGCCGCTTTCTCGTGCGTACTGTGCTGCTGAGACTACCCAGGAGGAGCAGTTGGTGGCAGAGGGTAGTGGAGATGATGAGGTCCTTGACCCATCGTGGCGTGAGGAACAGGAAGGTGGTGGGAGCAGCTCAGAGGAAGAGCTTCCTCTTACGGGCCAAAGAGGGAGAGGGAGGGGGAAGACTGCGGAGCCTGTAGCCTCCACTTTGGCACCCGTTAGGAGCCTGTCTCTTTCCAAAGCCAAAAAGGGCGCTCCCAAGACTTGCAGTGCCTGGTCCTTTTTTGACACAGTTGCAGATGACATTTGTTTTGTCAAATGCAAGCTGTGTCATCATAAAGTAAAAAGAGGGAAAAATGTCAGCAACCTCAATACCACAAATATGTGGAAACATGTGCGGACCAGGCACGCGGTGGAGTTACAGAAACACACTGAAGATGTAGGCCAACCAACAGCGGCAGCTACCACCTCTTCAGCTCGTGTTGCCTCTTCCTCCAGCTCACGCACAGCTGGTTTGGCTTCCTCCCAGAGACCTTGTGTAATTCCACCCACAGCACCACCTTCCCAGTCATCCTCACACTCCCAGTCTACTCTACAGCCATCGGTAGTACAGGCATGGGAGAAAAGGCGGGCATTCTCGGCCAACCACCCCCGAGCACAGGCTCTGAATGCAGGCATTGCCAAACTGTTGTCCCTGGAAATGCTCTCGTTCAGGCTGGTGGAGACTGACAGCTTCCGTGACTTGATGGCATTGGCAGTCCCACAGTACAAGGTGCCCAGCCGCTTTTACTTCAGCAGGCAGGCTGTCCCTGCCCTGCACAGGCATGTTGAGGCAAACATAAAACATGCGCTACTGAACGCCGTCAGTAGCAAGGTCCACCTCACCACCGATGCGTGGACCAGTCAGCATGGACAGGGGCGATATGTTTCCCTCACTGCCCATTGGGTTAATGTTGTTGAGCCAGGTACAGATCGTGCGAGTGGCGCAGGACGTGTCCTGCCCACTCCAAGGATTGCAGGAATCCAGTCTGTACGCATCGACTCCTCCTCTTACACCAGTTCCTCTGATTCCTCTCTGCAGGATCCGTCACAGTCCACCCCCACATGGACCCGTGAACGTTTACCTATGACCGACATGAGCACAGCCGTGGCCAAACGTCAGCAGGCCGTCTTGAAACTAGTTTCATTGGGGCATCGAAGCCACACAGCGCAGGAGCTCTGGAATGCCATAAAGCAGGAGAGCGATGTGTGGTTACTGCCAGCGAATCTCCAGCCAGGCATGGTAGTGTGTGACAATGGCCGAAATCTGGTGGCAGCTTTGGCCCTTGGCAACCTCACTCACATCCCATGTCTGGCACATGTGCTCAATTTGGTTGTGCAGAGTTTTCTGAGGGACTATCCGGATCTTGATGGCCTGCTGCACAAGGTCCGCCTAGAGTGTGCTCACTTGCGGCGTTCCAGCTTGGCCAGATCCCGCATTGCTGCTCTGCAGCGCCGATTCCGCCTTCCGGAACACCGCATCATATGTGACCTACCTACCCGGTGGAATTCCACGTTACATATGTTGGAGCGGTTGTGTGAGCAGCAGCAAGCAGTTATGGAGTACCAGCTGCATCAGGCGCAAAGAAGTCGCAGTCAGCGCCGATCAGACTTCACAACCACAGAGTGGGCCACTATGAAGGACGTCTGCCAGGTTTTGCGTCCTTTTGATTATTCCACGCGGATGGCAAGTGCAGATGATGCACTAGTCAGCATGACTGTCCCCCTTATCTGCCTGCTTCAGCAAACTTTGCAAGGGTTAAGGGATGATGTGGTGGAAGAGGTGGAGGATGAGGAGTCACCTTTTCCATCAGCTTCTGGAGAGTCAGCGCCACGTGGTTCCTCACAAAGGGGTACGCAGGGGCCAATTTGTGAGGAGGATGAGGAGGAGTCAATGGAGGAGGAAGAGCTCCGTCCAGAGGAGGGAGCGACACAATTGTCCAGTGGTCAGTGTGTACAGCGAGGGTGGGGTGATGACGAGCGGGCAGAGATCATGTCTCAAGCAGGGGACAGCGTTTCTGGGCCGGTTGGCACTCTGCAGCACATGGTGGATTTCATGCTGCAGTGCCTGAGAAACGACCGCCGCATCGACCACATTCTCAACATGCCTGATTATTGGGTGTTCACCCTCCTCGATCCTCGCTACCGGGACAACGTCCAAAACCTCATCCCTGCGTTGACCCGGGAGCGTAAATTGCGGGAGTACCACGACACACTGGTGAATTCCATCATCTTCTCCTGTCCAACTGAGAGGAGTGCTGCTAGTGCTTTACAAAGCAGCTCAGTGCGTCGAGGCAGTGGGGGAGGCTCTGCCCAAAGAGGGAGCAGAAGCAGTGCCTCTGCCCAAGGCAAGCCCAGTATGGCACAACTCTGGCACACTTTTGTGTGCCCGCCCCAAATGTCTACACCATCACCGGCGGCTCCAGTCAGCAGGAGGCAACGGTTCCGTCAGATGGTGACAGACTACATGGCTTGCCCTCTTACTGTACTCCCAGACGGCTCTTCCCCGTTCAAGTTTTGGGTCTCTAAGCTGGATACATGGCCAGAGCTAAGCCAGTATGCATTGGAGGTGCTGGCTTGCCCTGCGGCTAGTGTCTTATCGGAACGTGTCTTTAGTGCCGCAGGTGGTGTACTAACAGACCGTCGCATGCGACTATCCTCCGATAACGTTGACCGGCTTACTTTCCTGAAAATGAACCAGGCCTGGATCTCGCAGGAATTTGCCACTCCTCTGCTTGATTAAGTAATTGGGTGTCATCCAGGTCTCCTGCTGTGTTCATCTTTCTACCACCTGAACTGCTATTCCTGGGCTCCAACACCGCCAGTTGCGGCTCAGAAGTGCAGGCTGCACAGTAAAAACATACGACCCAGTGTTATTGGGTTTCAGTAACGTCAGCTGATCCCCAGCTGTGTAGCCGGCAATGTGTCCTGCGACCGCCACGCTGGCACAACAACCTAAATGTAAGGGAACCTGTCCCCCCCCCCCCCCCCCCGTCGTTTGTTACTGAAAGAGCCATCTTGTGCAGCAGTAATGCTGCACAAGGAAAAGGTAGCTCTTTTTTTTTAGCTCTTTGCACACGCAGAACTTAACACTTATAAAATGTGTTCACTGATACCGTTATACCGTCCCGGAGCTGGGACTTTCCTTCGTAATGTGACGCAGCACAGCCGTCATTCCTACCCCCTTGGTGCCATGCGCTGCCTCCTCAGCGTTGTTTTAAGCTGTCACGGAGCCTGCGCTGTTCTGTTATCCCTTGGGCATGCCCTATTTGTGCTGCCTGTCTTCTGACATAATTTGGTGTCAGGCTGGCTGCGCCTGTGCGGCCGCGGTGCCCGAGATCCCGCCTCGCAGTGTCTTCTGATTGAGTCACACTGCGGGCCTGGGATCCATGGGCATGCGCAGTGCATATCTTCCCCTCGGGCTCTCGCTCATTTCCCTCCGCCTTCTTTAGACTGTGCGCCGTCAGCTGATCCCTAGCATGCCACGGCCGTGACACCGCACAGTCTGAAGAAGAGGGAAGGAGGGGAGTGAGAGTCGAGGTTATGCACTGTGCATGCCCATGGTTCCAAGGCCCGCAGTGGGATTACGTTAGATGAGACTGCGAGGTGGGATCTGGAGCAGCGTGGACGCACAGGCACTGACAGCCTGACACCAAATTATGTCAGAAGACAGGCAGCGCTAATTGGGCATGGCCAAGGGCTAACAGAACAGCGCAGGCTCCGTGGCAGCTTAAAACAACGCTGAGGAGGCAGCGCACGGCATCAAGGGGATAGGAATGACAGCTGTGCTGTGTCCCATTACGAAGGAAATTCGCACCTCCGGAACGGTTTAACGGTATAAAGGGACACATTTTTAGTGTTTACTTCGGTGTTTGCAAGGAGCATAATTAAAAGAGCAACCTTTTCCTTTTGCATCCTTAGTGCTGCACAACATGGCTCTTTCAGCTACAAACGTCTTGGGGGGGGGGGTTAAAGGTTTCCTTTCAACTTGCTCCAATCAGGCTTCGGCCTACACTCTGTTCCTCTGCTCCTCCTGCTGTCCCTGGGCTCTAACACCGCCAGTTGGTGCCTGGAAGTGCTGTGTGCACAGTCAACAGTCGCTCCTCTGTTATTGGGGTTCAGTAACGTCAGCTGATCCCCAGCTGTGTGTGCGGCAATACCTCCAATCTGCTCCTCCTGCTGTCCCTGGGCTCTAACACCGCCAGTTGGTGCCTGGAAGTGCTGTGTGCACAGTCAACAGTCGCTCCTCTGTTATTGGGGTTCAGTAACGTCAGCTGATCCCCAGCTGTGTATCCGGCAACGTGTCATGCGACCGCCACGCTGGCACAACTAAAATGTAAGGGGACCTGTCCCCCCCCCCCCCCCCTAGGCGTTTGTTACTGAAAGAGCCACCATGTGCAGCACTAATACTGCACAAGGGAAAGGTCGCTCTTGAAATTATGCTCCTTGCAAACGCTGAACTACACACTCATGTAATGTGTCCCCTCACACCGTCCAACCGTCCCGGAGGTGGGACTTTCCTTTGTAATGTGACGCAGCACAGCCGTCATTGCTACCCCCTTGGCACCGTGCGCTGCCTCCTTAGCGTTGTTTGATTCCGTCATGGACCCTGCGCTGTTATGTTATCCCTTGGCCATGCACAGTTTGCGCTGCCCGTCCTCTGACATCATTTGTTGTCGTCCTGGCTGCGCCTGTGCGTCCACGCTGCCCGAAATCACACCTCGCAGTGTCGTCTAATGTGATCCCACAGTGGGCCTGGTATCCATGGCCATGCGCAATGCATATACTAGCCTCTCACTCCCCTTCTTCACGCTTCTTCAGACTAGGCGGCGTCAGCTGATCCCTAATAGCATGCCACGGCCGTGACGCCGCACAGTCTGAAGAAGCAGGAAGGAGGTGAGTGAGAGGCGATGATATGCACTGCGCATGCCCATGGATCCCTGGCCCGCAGTGGGACTACATTAGATGACACTGCAAGGTTGGATCTCGGGCAGCTTGGACGCACAGGCACTGCCAGCCTGACACCTACATGATGTCAGAAGACGGGCACCGCTAACTGTGCATGGCCAAGGGATAACATTACAGTGCGGGCTCCGTGACAGAACCAAACAACGTTGAGGAGGTGGTGCCCGGCACCAAGGGGGTTGGAATGACGGCTGTGCTGTGTCACATTACAAAGGAAAGTCCCACTTCCGGGATGGTTTGACGGTGTGAGGGGACACATTATATGAGTGTGTACTTCAGCGTTTGCAAGGAGCATAATTTTCGGAGCCACCATTTTCCATGTGCAGTATTACTGCTGTACAAGATGGCTCTTTCAGCAACAAATGCCTGGGGGGGGGGGGTTAAAGGTTCCCTTTCAACTTGCTCCACTGCAGGCTTCGGCCTACACTCTGCTCCTCTTTGATTCCCTGGGTTTCAACACTGTCAGTTGCCACCTGGAAGTGTTGTCTACACAGAAAAAAAGACTAGGTGATGTGTCAGTGGGGTTCAGCACCGCCAGCTGTTCCCCTGCTGTGTAGTCGGCAACGTGTCCAGCACAAGCCACGCTGGCACAACAGAACAAAAGCTGCCACCAGTGCAGGCTTCGGCCTACACTCTGCTCCTCTCCTCCTCCTGCTGACCCTGGGCTCAAACACCGCTAGTTTTTGCCCGGAAGTGCTAGCTGCACAGAGAAAAACACCAGCCAATGTGTTAGTGGGGTTCAGCAACGCCAGCTGTTCCCCTGCTGTGTAGCCGGCAACGTGACCTGCAAACGCCACGCAGGCACATGAACTGAAATTAAAGGGAACCTGGCCCCACCCCCCCAGGTGTTTCTATGTATAACAGCCACCTAGTACAGCAGTACTGCTGCATTTGTACAAGGTGGCTGACTTTTTCTCCTTGCCCACGTGGAACTCAACACGTACAAAATGTGTCTCATTGAGACCATTCCACTGTCCCTGAGGTGTGACTTTCCTTTGTAATGATACGCAGCACCCCCCTTGGTAGCGTTTCCCGTCTTTTGTCATCATGGTTAGCTGGCTGCGCCTGTGCATCCGCCCTGCTAGAAACAACGCCCCTCGTTGTCATATTTATTTTGTCAGCGAGGGTGTGGTTTATGGGCACGAGCAGTGCATATGTTCGCCTGTCTTAACTCATCTCCTTCCGCCTTCTTCAGACTGTGCGGCCTCCTGGCCGTGGTAGGCGATAAGGGATCAGCTGAGGCCGCCCAGTCTGGAGCAGGTGTAAGGACATGTGTAAGCGGCAAACCTATTTACTGCACAAGGCCACGAATCCCAGCCACGCAGTGTGATTTTTTGAAAACACACTGTGGGTCTGGGATTCATGTCCATCGCTAACCGCAACGGCCGACATGAAATGAGGTCAGAAGACAGGAAGCGCTCACAGCGCATGGCCAAGGGATCACAATAGCGCAGACTCCTGTACAGCAAATAACAACGCTCAGGAATCTGCGCCCAGTACCTAGGTGCAAATTTTTACACCTGTGCTGCGTCTCGTTAAAAAGACAAGTCACGCCTCCACAACTGTTTGACAGTATAATGGGCTAAATAGTGTACGTGTTTTAGTCAGCGTGTGCAAGGAGCAAAACAAATAGAGCAACCTTTTACTTGTGCAGCATTAATGCTGCACAAGGTGTGGCTCTTGTACCTTGCAACACCTGAGGGGGGGGTTAAAGGTAACCTTTGAAATTGGTTCAACTAGGCTTCGGCCTACACTCTGCTCCTCTACTCCTCCTGCTGACCCTGGGCTCAAACACCGCTAGTTTTTGCCCGGAAATGCTAGCTGCACAGAGAAAAACACCAGCCAATGTGTTAGTGGGGTTCAGCACCGCCAGCTGTTCCCCTGCTGTGTAGCCGGCATCGTGTCCAGCACAAGCCACGCTGGCACAACCGACCAAAAGCTGCCACCAGTGCAGGCTTCGGCCTACACTTTGCTCCTCTCCTCCTCCTCCTGCTGACCCTGGGCTCTAACACCGCTAGTTTTTGCCCGGACATGCAATCTGCACAGAGAAAAACACCAGTCAATGTGTCAGTGGGGTTCAGCAACGCCAGCTGTTCCCCTGCTGTGTAGCTTGCAACGTGACCTGCAAACGCCACGCAGGCACATGAACTGAAATTGAAGGGAGCCTGCCCCCCACCCACAGGTGTTTCTATGTATATCAGCCACCTTGTACAGCAGTACTGCTGCATTTGTACGAGGTGGCTGACTTTTTCTCCTTGCCCACGTGGAACTCAACACGTACAAAATGTGTCTCATTAGAGACCATTACAATGTCCCTGAGGTGTGACTTTCCTTTGTAATGACACGCAGCACCACCCTTGTTAGCGCTGCCCGTCTTTTGACATCATTGGTTAGCTGGCTGCGCCTGTGCATCTCCCCTGCTCGAAACAACGGCCCTCGGTGTCTTATTTTTTTGGACAGCGAGGGTGTGATTGATGGGCATGTGCAGTGCATATGTTTGCCTGTGTTCACTCATCTCCTTCCGCCTTCTTCAGACTGGGTGTCCTCATGGCCGCGGCAGGCGATAAGGGATCAGATGAGGCCGCCCAGTCTGAAGCAGGTGTAAGGACATGTGTGAGCGGCAAACATATTTAGTGCACCAGGGCACAAATCCCAGCACCGCAGTGTGATTTTTTAAAAACACACTGTGGGTCTGGGATTCATGTCCATCGCTAACCGCAACGGCCGACATGAAATGAGGTCAGAAGACAGGAAGCGCTCACAGCGCATGGCCAAGGGATCACAATAGCGCAGACTCCTGTACAGCAAATAACAACGCTCAGGAATCTGCGCCCAGTACCTAGGTGCAAATTTTGACACCTGTGCTGCGTCTCGTTAAAAAGACAAGTCACGCCTCCACAACTGTTTGACAGTATAATGGGCTAAATAGTGTACGTGTTTAATTCAGCGTGTGCAAGGAGCAAAATTAAATAGAGCAACCTTTGACTTGTGCATCATTAATGCTGTTCAAGGTGTGGCTCTTGTACCTTGCAACACCTGAGGGGGGGGTTAAAGGTAACCTTTGAAATTGGTTCAACTAGGCTTCGGCCTACACTCTGCTCCTCTACTCCTCCTGCTGACCCTGGGCTCAAACACCGCTAGTTTTTGCCCGGAAATGCTAGCTGCACAGAGAAAAACACCAGCCAATGTGTTAGTGGGGTTCAGCACCGCCAGCTGTTCCCCTGCTGTGTAGCCGGCATCGTGTCCAGCACAAGCCACGCTGGCACAACCGACCAAAAGCTGCCACCAGTGCAGGCTTCGGCCTACACTTTGCTCCTCTCCTCCTCCTCCTGCTGACCCTGGGCTCTAACACCGCTAGTTTTTGCCCGGACATGCAATCTGCACAGAGAAAAACACCAGTCAATGTGTCAGTGGGGTTCAGCAACGCCAGCTGTTCCCCTGCTGTGTAGCTTGCAACGTGACCTGCAAACGCCACGCAGGCACATGAACTGAAATTGAAGGGAGCCTGCCCCCCACCCACAGGTGTTTCTATGTATATCAGCCACCTTGTACAGCAGTACTGCTGCATTTGTACGAGGTGGCTGACTTTTTCTCCTTGCCCACGTGGAACTCAACACGTACAAAATGTGTCTCATTAGAGACCATTACAATGTCCCTGAGGTGTGACTTTCCTTTGTAATGACACGCAGCACCACCCTTGTTAGCGCTGCCCGTCTTTTGACATCATTGGTTAGCTGGCTGCGCCTGTGCATCTCCCCTGCTCGAAACAACGGCCCTCGGTGTCTTATTTTTTTGGACAGCGAGGGTGTGATTGATGGGCATGTGCAGTGCATATGTTTGCCTGTGTTCACTCATCTCCTTCCGCCTTCTTCAGACTGGGTGTCCTCATGGCCGCGGCAGGCGATAAGGGATCAGATGAGGCCGCCCAGTCTGAAGCAGGTGTAAGGACATGTGTGAGCGGCAAACATATTTAGTGCACCAGGGCACAAATCCCAGCACCGCAGTGTGATTTTTTAAAAACACACTGTGGGTCTGGGATTCATGTCCATCGCTAACCGCAACGGCCGACATGAAATGAGGTCAGAAGACAGGAAGCGCTCACAGCGCATGGCCAAGGGATCACAATAGCGCAGACTCCTGTACAGCAAATAACAACGCTCAGGAATCTGCGCCCAGTACCTAGGTGCAAATTTTGACACCTGTGCTGCGTCTCGTTAAAAAGACAAGTCACGCCTCCACAACTGTTTGACAGTATAATGGGCTAAATAGTGTACGTGTTTAATTCAGCGTGTGCAAGGAGCAAAATTAAATAGAGCAACCTTTGACTTGTGCATCATTAATGCTGTTCAAGGTGTGGCTCTTGTACCTTGCAACACCTGAGGGGGGGGTTAAAGGTAACCTTTGAAATTGGTTCAACTAGGCTTCGGCCTACACTCTGCTCCTCTACTCCTCCTGCTGACCCTGGGCTCAAACACCGCTAGTTTTTGCCCGGAAATGCTAGCTGCACAGAGAAAAACACCAGCCAATGTGTTAGTGGGGTTCAGCACCGCCAGCTGTTCCCCTGCTGTGTAGTCGGCAACGTGTCCAGCACAAGCCACGCTGGCACAACAGAACAAAAGCTGCCACCAGTGCAGGCTTCGGCCTACACTTTGCTCCTCTCCTCCTCCTGCTGACCCTGGGCTCAAACAATGCCAGTTTCTGCCCGGACATGCTAGCTGCACAGAGAAAAACACCAGCCAATGTGTTAGTGGGGTTCAGCACCGCCAGCTGTTCCCCCGCTGTGTAGCCGGCATCGTGTCCAGCACAAGCCACGCTGGCACAACCGACCAAAAGCTGCCACCAGTGCAGGCTTCGGCCTACACTTTGCTCCTCTCCTCCTCCTCCTGCTGACCCTGGGCTCTAACACCGCTAGTTTTTGCCCGGACATGCAATCTGCACAGAGAAAAACACCAGTCAATGTGTCAGTGGGGTTCAGCAACGCCAGCTGTTCCCCTGCTGTGTAGCTTGCAACGTGACCTGCAAACGCCACGCAGGCACATGAACTGAAATTGAAGGGAGCCTGCCCCCCACCCCCCCAGGTGTTTCTATGTATAACAGCCACCTTGTACAGCAGTACTGCTGCATTTGTACAAGGTGGCTGACTTTTTCTCCTTGCACACGTGGAACTCAACAAGTACAAAATGTGTCTCATTACAGACCATTACAATGTCCCTGAGGTGTGACTTTCCTTTTTAATGACACGCAGCACCCCCATTGTTAGCGCTGCCCGTCTCCTGACATCATTGGTTGGCTGGCTGTGCCTGTGCGTCCCCCCTGCCCGACACAACGCCCCCCGTTGTCTCATATATTTTGACTGCGAGGGTGTGATTGATGGGCACGAGCAGTGCATATGTTCCCCTGTTTTCACTCCCCTCCTTCCGCCTTCTTCTGACTGTGCGGCCTCATGGCCGCGGCATGCGATAAGGGATCAGCTGAGGCCGCCCAGTCTGAAGCAGGTGTAAGGACATGTGTGAGCGGCGAACATATTTACTGCACAAGGCCACGAATCCCAGCACCGCAGTGTGACTTTAGGAAAAGCCACTGTGGGTCTGGGATTTATGGCCATCGTTAACCGCACCGGCCAACATGAAATGAGGTCATGAGACGGCCTGCACTAACAGGGTATTGCCAAGGGATAACACAAGAGCGCAGACTCCTGTACAGCAAATAACAACGCTCAGGAATCTGCGCCCAGTACCTAGGTGCAAATTTTGACACCTGTGCTGCGTCTCCTTAAAAAGACAAGTCACGCCTCCACAACTGTTTGACAGTATAATGGGCTAAATAGTGTACGTGTTTAATTCAGCGTGTGCAAGGAGCAAAATTAAATAGAGCAACCTTTGACTTGTGCATCATTAATGCTGTTCAAGGTGTGGCTCTTGTACCTTGCAACACCTGAGGGGGGGGTTAAAGGTAACCTTTGAAATTGGTTCAACTAGGCTTCGGCCTACACTCTGCTCCTCTACTCCTCCTGCTGACCCTGGGCTCAAACACCGCTAGTTTTTGCCCGGAAATGCTAGCTGCACAGAGAAAAACACCAGCCAATGTGTTAGTGGGGTTCAGCACCGCCAGCTGTTCCCCTGCTGTGTAGTCGGCAACGTGTCCAGCACAAGCCACGCTGGCACAACAGAACAAAAGCTGCCACCAGTGCAGGCTTCGGCCTACACTTTGCTCCTCTCCTCCTCCTGCTGACCCTGGGCTCAAACAACGCCAGTTTCTGCCCGGACATGCTAGCTGCACAGAGAAAAACACCAGCCAATGTGTTAGTGGGGTTCAGCACCGCCAGCTGTTCCCCCGCTGTGTAGCCGGCATCGTGTCCAGCACAAGCCACGCTGGCACAACCGACCAAAAGCTGCCACCAGTGCAGGCTTCGGCCTACACTTTGCTCCTCTCCTCCTCCTCCTGCTGACCCTGGGCTCTAACACCGCTAGTTTTTGCCCGGACATGCAATCTGCACAGAGAAAAACACCAGTCAATGTGTCAGTGGGGTTCAGCAATGCCAGCTGTTCCCCTGCTGTGTAGCTTGCAACGTGACCTGCAAACGCCACGCAGGCACATGAACTGAAATTGAAGGGAGCCTGCCCCCCACCCCCCCAGGTGTTTCTATGTATAACAGCCACCTTGTACAGCAGTACTGCTGCATTTGTACAAGGTGGCTGACTTTTTCTCCTTGCACACGTGGAACTCAACAAGTACAAAATGTGTCTCATTACAGACCATTACAATGTCCCTGAGGTGTGACTTTCCTTTTTAATGACACGCAGCACCCCCATTGTTAGCGCTGCCCGTCTCCTGACATCATTGGTTGGCTGGCTGTGCCTGTGCGTCCCCCCTGCCCGACACAACGCCCCCCGTTGTCTCATATATTTTGACTGCGAGGGTGTGATTGATGGGCACGAGCAGTGCATATGTTCCCCTGTTTTCACTCCCCTCCTTCCGCCTTCTTCTGACTGTGCGGCCTCATGGCCGCGGCATGCGATAAGGGATCAGCTGAGGCCGCCCAGTCTGAAGCAGGTGTAAGGACATGTGTGAGCGGCGAACATATTTACTGCACAAGGCCACGAATCCCAGCACCGCAGTGTGACTTTAGGAAAAGCCACTGTGGGTCTGGGATTTATGGCCATCGTTAACCGCACCGGCCAACATGAAATGAGGTCATGAGACGGCCTGCACTAACAGGGTATTGCCAAGGATAACACAAGAGCGCAGACTCCTGTACAGCAAATAACAACGCTCAGGAATCTGCGCCCAGTACCTAGGTGCAAATTTTGACACCTGTGCTGCGTCTCCTTAAAAAGACAAGTCACGCCTCCACAACTGTTTGACAGTATAATGGGCTAAATAGTGTACGTGTTTAATTCAGCGTGTGCAAGGAGCAAAATTAAATAGAGCAACCTTTGACTTGTGCATCATTAATGCTGTTCAAGGTGTGGCTCTTGTACCTTGCAACACCTGAGGGGGGGGTTAAAGGTAACCTTTGAAATTGGTTCAACTAGGCTTCGGCCTACACTCTGCTCCTCTACTCCTCCTGCTGACCCTGGCTCAAACACCGCTAGTTTTTGCCCGGAAATGCTAGCTGCACAGAGAAAAACACCAGCCAATGTGTTAGTGGGGTTCAGCACCGCCAGCTGTTCCCCTGCTGTGTAGTCGGCAACGTGTCCAGCACAAGCCACGCTGGCACAACAGAACAAAAGCTGCCACCAGTGCAGGCTTCGGCCTACACTTTGCTCCTCTCCTCCTCCTGCTGACCCTGGGCTCAAACAACGCCAGTTTCTGCCCGGACATGCTAGCTGCACAGAGAAAAACACCAGCCAATGTGTTAGTGGGGTTCAGCACCGCCAGCTGTTCCCCCGCTGTGTAGCCGGCATCGTGTCCAGCACAAGCCACGCTGGCACAACCGACCAAAAGCTGCCACCAGTGCAGGCTTCGGCCTACACTTTGCTCCTCTCCTCCTCCTCCTGCTGACCCTGGGCTCTAACACCGCTAGTTTTTGCCCGGACATGCAATCTGCACAGAGAAAAACACCAGTCAATGTGTCAGTGGGGTTCAGCAACGCCAGCTGTTCCCCTGCTGTGTAGCTTGCAACGTGACCTGCAAACGCCACGCAGGCACATGAACTGAAATTGAAGGGAGCCTGCCCCCCACCCCCCCAGGTGTTTCTATGTATAACAGCCACCTTGTACAGCAGTACTGCTGCATTTGTACAAGGTGGCTGACTTTTTCTCCTTGCACACGTGGAACTCAACAAGTACAAAATGTGTCTCATTACAGACCATTACAATGTCCCTGAGGTGTGACTTTCCTTTTTAATGACACGCAGCACCCCCATTGTTAGCGCTGCCCGTCTCCTGACATCATTGGTTGGCTGGCTGTGCCTGTGCGTCCCCCCTGCCCGACACAACGCCCCCCGTTGTCTCATATATTTTGACTGCGAGGGTGTGATTGATGGGCACGAGCAGTGCATATGTTCCCCTGTTTTCACTCCCCTCCTTCCGCCTTCTTCTGACTGTGCGGCCTCATGGCCGCGGCATGCGATAAGGGATCAGCTGAGGCCGCCCAGTCTGAAGCAGGTGTAAGGACATGTGTGAGCGGCGAACATATTTACTGCACAAGGCCACGAATCCCAGCACCGCAGTGTGACTTTAGGAAAAGCCACTGTGGGTCTGGGATTTATGGCCATCGTTAACCGCACCGGCCAACATGAAATGAGGTCATGAGACGGCCTGCACTAACAGGGTATTGCCAAGGGATAACACAAGAGCGCAGACTCCTGTACAGCAAATAACAACGCTCAGGAATCTGCGCCCAGTACCTAGGTGCAAATTTTGACACCTGTGCTGCGTCTCCTTAAAAAGACAAGTCACGCCTCCACAACTGTTTGACAGTATAATGGGCTAAATAGTGTACGTGTTTAATTCAGCGTGTGCAAGGAGCAAAATTAAATAGAGCAACCTTTGACTTGTGCATCATTAATGCTGTTCAAGGTGTGGCTCTTGTACCTTGCAACACCTGAGGGGGGGGTTAAAGGTAACCTTTGAAATTGGTTCAACTAGGCTTCGGCCTACACTCTGCTCCTCTACTCCTCCTGCTGACCCTGGGCTCAAACACCGCTAGTTTTTGCCCGGAAATGCTAGCTGCACAGAGAAAAACACCAGCCAATGTGTTAGTGGGGTTCAGCACCGCCAGCTGTTCCCCTGCTGTGTAGTCGGCAACGTGTCCAGCACAAGCCACGCTGGCACAACAGAACAAAAGCTGCCACCAGTGCAGGCTTCGGCCTACACTTTGCTCCTCTCCTCCTCCTGCTGACCCTGGGCTCAAACAACGCCAGTTTATGCCCGGACATGCTAGCTGCACAGAGAAAAACACCAGCCAATGTGTTAGTGGGGTTCAGCACCGCCAGCTGTTCCCCTGCTGTGCAGCTTGCAACGTGACCTGCAAAC